>NC_137929.1:3812500-3977500 GCF_963969265.1 Rhamphochromis sp. 'chilingali'
ATTGCATTATTGCATCCTCTCACCACAGGAGGCGCTGTTGGCACCACTGATTGCTGATCAGCTGTTCTCTGATGATCTGATTGATACTGTGAATAACGGGACTCACTGAACTCTGTGACACAGTGAAGATTACAGAGTTTAACTTCAACATCTGACTGACGTCACACAGACAGAAGGATCAACCAGTGAGGCACAGAACACAGTTACTGGAGATACTGGATCAGCTCCATGTGAACCTCTGATGGAGAAGCTGCTGAGCCAGAGAAACATCAGGACATGACAGCAGCTGCACTTATCTAACAACATGTAGCAGAGCTGATCTATGTTAGAGGATCTATCACAGCAGCTGAAGCCAAAGTCCAACACTGGATACCAGCTGAGCCTGTGCTGAGTGTAGTGTTACAGGAAAAGGGCAGAAACACTGGTAGCTCCCAGTGATGCTGACTGGGGCACAGAGCTGAATGATGCAGCATCAGGACACTGTTTCAGTCTGACTGACAGAGAAACCTGTAGCTGTATCTACATGTGAGGCAGAGGCCACACAAGCAGCTTTCTATGTTTCACAGTGACTGAGATCTTCAGTGGGGGTGGACATGCTCCTGTACAGACCTCTGAGGAGAACCAAGGTGCAGTCAAAGAGTCCAGTCTGTCCTCACAGATGTGAACATGTGCTTTCATCAGGTCTGCTGTCAGCTAGCAGGCTCACATCAGAATCACTGTTCCTGAAAAACACAGTCTGTGTGACATCATCAGTCAGCTGATGGTCCCAGATCTGAATGGTTTCTGTCTCTACTGAGGAAGTCAGAGAATATCACTGAGGTGTGGATCAGGTCTGAGTGAGCTGTGGAGGGACAGCTTTAAACAGTCCACAGGTCTCACGTCCTGCTCAGTCTGGTAGCAGATACCTCGTATTGTTCCAGATGTGCTGACATCAGCAGCAGCACAGCTGTGTGATACCATGAATCTCAGTTATTGATCCAACACACAGTAAATACAAAGATCAGGATTTCTGAGAGTAATCATTATGAGTCTGAACACATGATCACTGAATGTTAGTCTCCACAATAATAAGCTAACACAAGCAAACACAGCTTTCAGCTCTTATTTTGAAACTGGCTTATTTAGAGAGCTGTGATGTGAGCGTGCCTGGCTCTGAGGCACTTGGGTCAGCCTCTGTTGTTTAGAAGTGTTACAGACTGTGAATGACACAGACCTGTCAGTTTCCATGTTTGTCTGTAACACAGCTCAGGGCTCCATGCTGAACGCATCCATCCAGTGTTATTGATCCAGGACTGATACCAGCATTGGGATCAATACTACAACACACAATCACATGTGTCCACGTGATGCAGTTTGAAGAGCAATCAGATGTCTCTGTATGAGGAGGCGGGGTCACAGGAGGTTCACAGAAACTCTGCAGCAGCATCATCAGCTCACATGGAAACTTTGATGATTCACTTCTGTGGTGTTTTTACAGAAACACGTCACAAAATTAGCTCCACCTGTTTTGTGAGCTTTGAGTTTCTTGTCTTCATCCTGGATTCTTGTGTTGCTGTTTTTACACACAGCAGATATTTCCTGGTTGCTTCCTTGATGACCACATGAAGCTTTCTGAAGCTTGGATTGAAAACGCTTCATTACTCAAAGCTTTCCAACACAGGCCTCTGTGCTGCCATCTGGTGGACAAACATGTGAAGTGCAGCGTGAAGCTACAAATGAAACTGCTTCAGCTACGTTTATATATAACATACTATAACCTATATAATGTGGAGATCAGGGAAATTATTTTGTTGCTACTGTTAATAATCATCATCATTACCATTGCATTAATAATATAATCTACAGCATTGATATTGCATTCAGATGTTTAAACATTTTGGTACCCAATTAGCCTTTACTACAGGTGCAGTTATAACCACTTTAAACTGTTGAGTTGAATCTATGATCTTAAATGCTTTTGAATGCTTGTTATAATCTTAAGTGTGTATGGGCTGATTCTGTTGATTCTGAGGACACTCTGTGCAAAGTCTTGACAGGAAACTGCAGGTTTGCAGAGCGTGCTTTTGCAAAAGTGAAACTAAAAGCAGAGTGTAAGTGCAGCTTATTCTGAGGAGCTGTTTGGATGATGCTATTTGAATAACCAGGTTGTTCATTATTATCTTTTATACTTTTATATTCTTTTATTAAGCTTCTAGTAGAGGTTCTTGATTAAAACATTTATTCAATATACTACATATATAGTTTTAGTAAACTGCTAACACATTTGAGAGTGGCCTCTGTGACTGCGAGTGTTAGTAGGTGAGAGGTGACACAGAGTGCCAAGTGAGGTCGTGACACACACAGACACACATAGTAGATACATTCAGTTATAGGTGAGAGGTTAATCATGTTTGCTTGCAACTGCGGGCGTGCAGAAGTGGTATCTTACTGCAGAGCATGGTCTGTGGTTTTGGAGAAGCGGCAGTCAAAAGGTTGACAGGAAACATCTGCCATGAAGATAGAGATAATGTTCTTTTCAAACTGTGTTAAAAGTCATTGTGGTTTTGATTTGACGTATGTATGTATGTATGTATCTGTGTGACGTTGAAGGGGCGTCATTAAATTCAAACCCCGATGGTATAAAATATCTGTTTATGCTTTGATTAGTCGGAGATCAGCGCTGTCTGCGTACGGCGCTGGTCCCCCCACGCCTGTGTTCATTAAAATCAATTGTTTGACCAAGCTCTTCTGGACCTGGTTGTTTGTACTCTCCTTCCTCAATATTTGAACCTTAACAATAACTATATGTATAGTGTATTATGTAGGTGTTAGAGCTGGGGGTAGAACTGCTGATGGCCTGGTTGTTATTTATGTTCCCCATGGTTCACCAGCTCTCACACAACATCAGCACCAATGATCCACGTCCTTATAAACCTCTGAATCAGGTCCTGAAGCAGTGACGTCCTGAGTGAAGACCTCACTGATCACATGACTCTGGTCACCTGGACTCAGTGTTTCTGAAGCAGTGTGCTGGGTTTTTAAAAATACGTGGCTGCTGCCTGATGTTGGGCCCACAGAGGAAGACGACTCACTCGCTCTTCTTCACTTCCTCCTTAAACATGTGGAAGGAGAGCAAAGTGCTGCCAGACTCTTATTTCTGACAGGAACAGAAGAAACCACAGCAAACTGGTCCAGTTCTTCATCTTCATCACAATCTGTTTATTTCTGATGGTGTCTTCAGTCTGAGGTTTGAAGTTTCCATGTCTGTGTGATGTGTGGTGTGAAGGCTGCTGGTTAAACTGGGACTCACTGTTTAAAGCACTGAGTGCTCATAGAGAGATGCTCCATGAGTCCCAGTACAGACTACAAACATGGTGGAAACTTAGCTTTGATATCCACACACTCTGCACGTCTGTGAGTAACTGTGATGAAGATGTGCAGAGATCTGTGTCCAAACAGGAGAAAGACTGTAAAGACTCTGTGCTTCTAACAGCCTCTGTTAACATATGTGAGGCTGTTTGTTGTTGTTGCCATGGAGCTTTGCACTGTTTGGGTCAGCAGGTCATGTGATCAGGTTTGTTCTGCTGGACGATGGTTCAGTGTCGGGTTTGTTTGCATTCATCAATAAATATCTAAATAAATCAAAAACTCCATGTTTGTTTTTTCATCATGTGACCTCTGCTCATCCATCTCTGTGTGTATCAGGATACATTTGGTTCATAATACACAGAAAAATCAGAGTTATTACCTGTAATAAATGTGAAAGATTCCTGCAGTGATAACCAGGCAGGACTGAAACACATCCAAGCTGTCACCACGGTAACAGCACCGCCCATCCACAGGTGAGGGGAGGAGCAAAAAGAGGGACTTTGACCATTTTATACTAAAAACACTCAACTAATGTTTCTAATATGAAACAAATAAGCCCACATTAATGTGAGCGTTTATTAAATAATAATAATGATGATTTCCTCCTGATCTCATTTCCACAGCAGAGAAAACTGTGGTGTATATTGAGGTGGAGGGTGTGGTCTGTGGCTCAGGTGTAGAGTGAGGGTGGGGTGCACCACAGCAGCATGCTGGGACTGCTGAGGGTGGAGGAGGGAGTGATGATGACATCAGAGCTGCAGCACAGAGACCAGTGAACACACAGTCTGTTCATCTTTGCATAGATACAATATACAGCACAATATTGAATGACAGACACGCTGTGGGAGCTTCCACAGATACACTGACGTCAGCATCCAGAGTCCTCCTGCTGCTCCCCCCTCAGAGCCCCGTGATCAGCACCAACACATTCAGTTAGATGACAGAGTCCAGCTGCAGCTAGAATCAGCTCCCCTCTGTGAACAACAGCACAGCGTCAGTGTTTCACACTCAGTGAAAGGAGGAAACAGCAGAAGAACACCATGTGTGCTACGTTTCCCAGGACACACTACAAACTGCACAAATACAGAGCAGCACGTGGAAGGACCTGGAGCTGCATTTACAGAGCTGCAGACAGCGTGATGTCCTGTATGGACAG
The DNA here is from genome assembly GCF_963969265.1 of Rhamphochromis sp. 'chilingali'. Classification (NCBI taxonomy): domain Eukaryota; kingdom Metazoa; phylum Chordata; class Actinopteri; order Cichliformes; family Cichlidae; genus Rhamphochromis; species Rhamphochromis sp. 'chilingali'. The sequence goes on from NC_137929.1 coordinate 3,817,005, forward strand.
GTGGAAGGAACCAAGTCCTCAGCTGGAACACTCGTGTTTGTCCACAGACAGGAAACACAGCAGGAAACTTCCTCACAGAAGTGCAGCTCATGGATAACACACTTCCTGTCAGTCAGAATGAGGCTGCAGCCAAACACAGAAAGGTGTTTTTGTCCAGATGAGCCCAGAGAAGAAACACGAGTGTTCACAGACATCAGAAGCTCAGAGAGGTGAAACATGAGGTTGGAGTCCTCGTCAGCATCCAGAAGAGCTGCTGTGAAACCCTGAGTACTCATGACAGACTCTGATGGCACAAACACATCATGATTCAAACAGAAAGACAAACATGGAGCTCCTGATCCTCCTGCATGAGAACAAGCTGACATGAGCGCTGTGTCTGAGAGTGTCTCCCTGTCACAGTGACAATAACACAGCTGCTGCTCACAGTCATTAAACTGACCTGAGGTCAGCTGTGCTCCTTACATATGAACCATGTGACCTCACATCAGTGCTGTGGATGACTGTAGTCATAGAAGAGTAGAGCTGTAGCAGGTGGTGTGAGGAGGAGGTGGTGTATTGTAGTTAACGCAGTACTGAAACACTCCAGCAGAGGGCGCTGTTAAGTCCTTATTGTAACACAGTTACTGTGTGCAGTTAGACTTCATACATAATCTGCACTTATTTCCATCAGACATGCTGTCAGTAAATGATTGGTTTCTATACATTTCTGTTGGATTATGTGTCCACAGGTGTTTGTACTTTGTGCCTTAATAAAATGACGGTAAAAGGCCCCGCCCATATCCTATCCATGTCTTATCATGCAATGACTCTGTGAATGGACTGGAGAGGGGTTGTGGTAGAGTCCTCCGTCAGGAATGAGATGTATGTGTCGACTTTTTATTCTCCCTTAAAAGTATTATGCCATAAATGCTGCACAGGGCAGCTCTGCTAACAGGTTATGGGCCCAGACAGCAGTAAAGAGGAGGTCCTGTAACTGCCAAAGGAAGGGCAGCGTTTCCTGAAACCGCAAGATACCGGCAGGTGTTAAAAGTTTGGCACGATTGAGTGAGTAAGCGATTTTGAGCATCATGAGCAGACGCACGGCAGAGTCGGGTAGTCGATATTCCTGTTTGCAGTTTGATGGAGATGAAAGGAAATATGAGATATGGGAAACAAAGTTCCTTGGTCATCTCAGACTACAAGGTTTGAAAGATGTCATCTTGAAGGCTGAGGGTGATGGAGAAGCCGAAGGTGAAGATGATGACAAAAATGCAGAAGCATATGCAGAGTTGATACACTTTCTAGATGACAAAAGTTTATCGTTAGTTATGAGAGATGCAGTTGATGACGGACGGAAAGCTCTAAGAATTTTGAGAGGTCATTATGCAGGAGTGGGCAAGCCACGGATTATAAGTCTGTACACCGAACTTACTTCTCTCACAAATGAAAGGAATGAAAGTGTGACGGACTATATTATCCGAGCAGAAGCAATTATCACAGCGTTGAAAAATGCGGGTGAGCAATTAACTGATGGACTTCTGATCGCAATGATAATGAAAGGACTACCAGAGACGTTTAAACCCCTGATTGTGCACGTTACACAGAGCGAAGCAAAAATCACATTCTCAGAGTTTAAAGTAAAACTCAGAAGTTATGAAGAAACCGAGAGAATGCGTGCGGCTGTAACAGATGACAACGTAATGAGGACAAAAGTGCAATTAGATCAGGATTCTACTTTTTGGCGAGCAGACGACCGAAGATCAAAGAATAATGAGATTGTGTGTTTTAAATGTGGACTAAAGGGACACACTGCAAGAACGTGCCAATCCAGAGTATGGTGCAGTTTTTGCCGGAGTAGTACACACAAAGATGCGACCTGTAGAAGGAAGCTGAGACGGGATGAAGCGAGAGGGGTTATGGAGAAGGACTACGCGTTCAAGACGGGCTCCGAACCCCAGAGGGTCCCGGACGGCGGCCAAGAGATGCTGAACAATCAGCTACTGGTGGATACGGGAGCGACGTCACATATCTTTACGAAGATCGAGAGTTTTAAGACTTTTGATGACACATTTCGACCCGAGGCTCATTGTGTAGAGTTGGCTGACGGAAGGCGGAGCAGAGGAGCTGCAAAGCGGCGAGGAGATGCTGAGATAAGTATGATTGACAGTAAAGGACGAAGTCACAAGGTAACATTGAAACAAGCACTCTACATTCCATCGTTTCCACAGGACATTTTGTCAGTAAAAGCAGCTACTAGTAACGGAGCCACTGTGGTTTTCAAACACGGGGACAGTTTTCTTAAACATGTTGATGGAACAAAATTCCCTATATGTGAACATGAGAGACTGTTCTTTATAAACACTGTGCAAGAGTTTGAGGAGAAATGTAATGGATGTTTTGATATGCAACGTGGCATGAAATCCTAGGGCACTGTAATTATGAGGATGTTCAAAATTTGCAAAATGTCGTCGATGGAATGGACATTAAGGGTAAAATCAACAAAAATATGCAATGTGAAGCCTGTATACAAGGGAAGTTTACTCAAACTAGGAACCGAGAACCCGATGAAAAGGCCAGGACAGCATTAGAGTTGGTACATACGGATTTAGCTGGTCCGATTACGCCGAACTCTAAAGAAGGGTTTAAGTATGTTTTGTCGTTTGTTGATGATTATTCAGGTGCAACATTTGTATATAATCTGAAACACAAAAGTGATACAACTCAGGCAACTGAAAGATTTATTGCAGAGGTGGCATCGTATGGGAAAATCAAGTGCATTCGTTCTGATAATGGAACTGAATTTACAAGTAGACAGTTCAGAGATTTATTAAGTAGACACGGCATTAGGCAGGAAACTTCGGCGCCATATTCGCCTCATCAAAATGGAACAGCAGAGAGGAACTGGCGTACACTTTTTGACATGGCGAGATGCATGTTAGTTGAGAGCGAATTGCCAAAGTCTTTATGGCCATATGCAGTACAAACCGCGGGAGTGATTCGGAACCGGTGTTTTAATAAACGCACAGGTCAGACAGCGTATAAGATGTTAACTGGAAAAAGACCTGATCTTTCTAGAATGAAGAAATTCGGATCATTGTGCTATGCTTATAAACAAAATAGGGGAAAGCTGGATCCAAGATGCGACAAAGGTGTTTTCTTGGGATATGACAAAAACAGTCCAGCATATTTGATCTATTTCCCAAAAACCGGGAAAGTTGAAAAGCACAGATTGATAAAAATACTAAATCCCGCGACAATGGATCAACAAACACAGAGTGATCAGATGTATGAAGATGAGGTTTATGAATCCAGAAAAGATGGTGAACCCAAACAGACGAAGGATGAGGATATTCCAGATGGTAGTGAAAGCAGTCAAACTGAGTCCGAGGTTAAAACTGATGATAAAGTAGATGCTGGAGCTACACGTTATCCATCCAGAATCAGAAAGAGACCTGATTATTTGAGTGATTATATCACGGATGTGAAAGAGTGTGAAAATGAACAGATGCAAACCAGTGTTGATTATTGCTACAGATTGTTGTGTGAAATACCCACATCATTTAGTGAAGCTATTGTGTCAAGTGAGTCAAAAGAATGGGAAAGAGCGATGAGTGAAGAAATTCAATCCCTTAAGGAGAATGACACATTTACTTTAACCACCTTACCAGAGGGAAAGAAAGCAGTGGGGGGTAAATGGGTTTATGCCGTTAAAAAGAACTCTGACGGATCAGACAGATATAAAGCTCGATTTGTGGCTAAAGGTTTTAGTCAAACGAAAGGAGTTGATTATGAGGAGACTTTTTCACCGACTGCTAATTTATCGAGTGTGAGAGTTTTGATGCAGAAAGTGGTTCAGGATGATATGTTGGTTCACCAGATGGATGTAAAAACCGCCTATTTACATGCACCAATAAATGAAGAAATATATATACAACAACCAGAAGGTTTTGAGATAGAATCAAGTGAGACTAATAAACTGGTGTATAGACTAAAGAAATCACTTTATGGGCTGAAGCAATCGGGTCGTAACTGGAACCAAACCTTACATGACTATTTAAGCAGTTGTGGATTTAGACAAAATATTGCTGATCATTGTGTGTATTCAAAAGAAACTGAAAGTGAAAAAGTAATCATCATAGTGTGGGTGGATGATTTACTCATTGCAGCTAACAATGAAAATGTGCTTTCAGGCGTGAAAGAAATGCTCTCTTCTAAATTCCAAATGAAAGATCTGGGGAAGCTTAACCATTTTCTAGGAATAGATTTTCTTCAAGAAAAAGAATGTGTCACAATGTCACAGAAAGTATATATTGAGAACATTTTAAAGAGATTTAACATGCAAAACTGTAAGCCACGGTTAACACCCTGTGAACAGAAATGGACTCATTCTGATAAATTCGAGACATTACCAGATGTGAGGAGATATCGTGAAGCGGTAGGATGTCTTATCTATCTGAGCCATTGTACGCGACCTGATTTAAGCTATGTTGTCAGCAAACTGTCACAACATTTCAATGCGCCAACTGTTGATGATTGGACAGCAGTGAAACATGTTTTGAGGTATTTAAAAGGTAGTCGAGGGAGAGAACTGTGTTTTAGGAAATGTTCAAGTGGAAAACTGGGTCTACAAGCATACAGTGATGCAGATTGGGCATCCGATGTTTCTGATAGACGCAGTATGACAGGTTATTGTGTAAGCCTAAATGAAAATGGTCCTTTGATATCAGGGGTGGCTGTAGCTCAGGTGGCAGAGCAGGTCAGCCACTAATCAGAAGGTCGGTGGTTCGATCCCAGGCTGCACCCTGGCTGCATGCCTTGGGCAAGATACTAACCCCGTGTTTGCCTACTGGTGGTGGTCAGAGGGCCCGGTGGCGCCTGTGTCCGGCAGCCTCGCCTCTGTCAGTGCGCCCCAGGGCAGCTGTGGCTACAATGTAGCTTGCTATCGCCAGTGTGTGAATGTGTGTGTGAATGGGTGAATGACTGAATGTAGTGTAAAGCGCTTTGGGGTCCTATGGACTAGAAAAGCGCTATACAAATGCAGGCCATTTACCATCATGGAAAACCAAAAAGCAGACAACTACAGCATTATCAACTTGTGAAGCCGAATACATGGCATTAGCAGCAACAATTCAGGAATGTATGTATTTGACTTATTTGATTCAAGATCTTGATGAGTTTGAGTATGAAATACCTATGATTTTGGAGGACAATCAGGGAACAATCGCTTTGTCAAAGAATCCAGTGAACAGACAAAGACGTAAACACATTGATGTGAAATATCATTTTATAAGGTCAGCTGTACATGAAAGAAAAGTGCTCATTGATTACTGTCCAACTGAGTCAATGGTAGCAGATATGATGACGAAACCAGTCTCAAAGTCTAAGTTAGACAAATTCTCTGGATTCGTGTTTGGAATATAAGATGTTTTTTTTGGAGGATTGTTTTCCCCCCCCCAACCTGTGTACAAGTGGGGGTGTTGGATTATGTGTCCACAGGTGTTTGTACTTTGTGCCTTAATAAAATGACGGTAAAAGGCCCCGCCCATATCCTATCCATGTCTTATCATGCAATGACTCTGTGAATGGACTGGAGAGGGGTTGTGGTAGAGTCCTCCGTCAGGAATGAGATGTATGTGTCGACTTTTTATTCTCCCTTAAAAGTATTATGCCATAAATGCTGCACAGGGCAGCTCTGCTAACAATTTCTAAACACAAAACCTCTTCACACTTCTAACATGCACATTTACACAACTAAATGGCAGTATTGATGAAAAGAAACACATTCAACAAATCCATTTAAACCTTAAAACAAACAAAAGGAAGCATCTCTATGGACAAACAAACCCCTCCACTTGGTTTGACCTGCTGATGTCATGTGTGACATCAGCAGGACTTTAAAATGAGGAAATGCCGGGCGGGCGTTTCCCCACACCTGACCCTCATGAAGACTGAAAAGACAAACAAAGTAAGAACAAATGACTTAATCTGTAACATAATAAAATGTAAAGAAACATGTAACTGAGTATTCAGCTTCATTTGCAGAATGTTTGATTTGCCAGCAACTGAATGCTTCCACACACAAACCCGGCATAGTGAGTGAAGCAATGTTACTTAACAAATAGCAAATCATAGCAAATACATAGAAACAGAATAATGTGTTTAATATGCAAAAGAAGAAGAAGAATTAAACACATATGGGACAAATGGAGACCATTGCAGCTCATCCACCAGTGGGGTAAAAAGAGCAACCAAGAAAGTGGCAGCCTGCACGGCCACAGATGTGCTGGAGGAGCTAGAAGCTCTACCCATGGAGAAACTCCTGGAGAACCTTGCTAAGCCTAACAGGGGACAGGTACTTCTGCCCAACCTGGCAGCCACAAAGTGAACTCATTTAGGTAAAGATAACCACATGCACCTAACCAGCCTGCACCAGCCTGACATTTCTTCCTCCTAAGTAAAAACCAATGGATGGATTGAACTTAGAGTCTCAGCTCAGTTTTCTATTTTGACCACCTACACCCCAAGATACTCTTTTAAAAAGTGTTGTTTTCAGATCCCTTTGAAGTTCATAAAGGGCCTGTTTATTTTCATTCAGATGTTTTATTACATAAATGTTACTGTTTTCTTTTGATTTATGCTCCCACTACACTGCACCTCTACAAACAACAATGCCACGGACTGTCAGCTGCTTTTACATGCTGTGAACATGAGTAGGTTTGATCAGAGTTTCAATTATCAAAGAAAAGACAAACTGAGCAAAAAGAAGGAAAAAAAGACCAACTTCTTCCCAACTGACAAGAAAAATACTCGTCATGTTTTCATAATAAAGGATCAGGCTCCCCATTTATGACAGCTTGGACCAATAATGTATGTTACACTGATGCTACTGTAGAGACAGGGTCAACATCTCTATTTAAATGTAATTAATATGCAAAACACAATAAAAGTTATACATGAATTATTCATTATTTTTCACTATTGATAAAATTCATGTATACTAATCAAAGTTATACATGAGTAACGACATTATTAATAATGATTAATAATAATAATTCTAATGCCAACATGATGACTGTTCATAGCTCCTGCTTTGAAATACTGAACTTAAACATTGACCTGATGAAAGATCACAATTCACAGTGGCCCACTGTCAGAATCATTCTGAATATAAACTCATCGAGTTAATCTGAACCTTTCTCAAATGTGCTGTGAATAAATGCTGCTGCAAGCCACTGTGGGAAAGCTGTGTTATTATCATGGAAACATCTGTGACACAGAGGACGAGGACACAAAGGGACGACACGCAGAGGCTGTGTTAAAGTCAAAAATCCAAATCTTTAGTCCTAAACAGGCAGTGGTTACAAACAGGAAGACGAGCAGTCCATTAAACAGTCTACAGGGTCAAACATACAGAGAATTCAAACAGCTATTAAAAACAAATAACTGGACACTGAAAAACTTCAGTGATGTGTGAGGCACCAAAGGGAAGCAGCTGAGTATATTCAATGAATTCTCTTCAAATACAAAGACAGAAACTCCTACAGGCAGCATGCAAACTGAGCAGGATACACAAAGATCAGAGATTACAAAAGAAATCAGAAAAGGATTTCAAACTTACTGAGAGCAAGGCCTCTGTTACAAATCTGTCTAATAGAAAAACATGCTGTACAGATACAATACGCTCAGTGTTCATGGTCATTTAAAAACTGGCTCTACCTGAACCACTTCAATATTTTATGAAGTCACTGAGTCGACCATTTCTACAGTTTGTTTTTTAGCTTTTTTAAGACGAGCAAAACTTTATTTCACTTTGGGTTAGCTGGGATAAGTGATGGATGGAGGGAATTTTACTTCAGCCACAGAAATCCTAAACAGGAAGGAGGAGCAGAGTTACAGTGGATCACTATCCAGCAGGGAAACAAGGTTTATTTCAATTTCTTGGCCATGAGTGAGATTTACTGAGTGGGCAAATTAGGGAGACGACACCATCAGATCCCGAGCCCTCCATGTGTTAATCAAGAGACGGCTGCTGTGCTACATCCATAAATAATGAATAAATTAGGAGCTAAAGCTGAAAGGACAGTTTATTTGTACCATCTTCACGTGAACACATTCAAGAACATCACAGATGAAGAAACATTAAAAACTTCCACACTACATAAAGCAAGAAAAATAGTTTTTCTTTCAGGTGGTTTCAGAAAAACAGAAACATCAAACATCTCCAAGACTCTCTTTGAAAGAACTAAAAACCTTTGTTCTCATGGTCCAATCATGAGTGAACTCCCCGATGAAGCCTTGTGTGCTAAAACATGTCAGAGTTTTAAAGGTTAAACATGAGTTTCCAAAACGTTTTGCTGGAGAACAATGAACTATTTGACTGAGTTTCAATCATTTACAGACGAGCAAAACCAGGACAGAGAAAAAAGGACAAAACTGACTCAGTAAAACAACAGAAAAGAAGATCCCATGTAGATCTGTATTATGTAGAAGTTCAGCCCAGCAACCAGTTCAGTTCAACACAAGTTTAAATGATTCTATCTGAACTCTGTGGAGCCTGATCTCAAGCTTTTTGAGTCTGACACAGAAACCAGAGGATCTTTCTGTGTCTTCAGATTCACTGTGATCCAGTGATGGGAGTGATTTCAGCCCTGAGTGATCGCGCTGATGTTTGCACAGAGCAGACAATGAGGTGAATGTTTGGGCACATTGGTAACAGTGAAACAGTTTATTAGTAACGTGGGATCGTTTGTGTGCAGAGTATGAACTGAGATTCCTGAAGCTCTTGTCACACTGGTCACAGCTGTAGTTTCCTTCCATGTGTGCACGTTCATGAATGTTACGATTACCTGACCGTGAGAAGCTTCTCTCACAGTGTCTGCACTTGTGTGGTTTCTCTCCTGTGTGGACTCCTTTGTGTGTTTTAAGCTGACCAGCAGTGGTGAAGGATGACCCACACTGATCACAGAGGTGCTTTTTAACCCCACTGTGAATCAGTTCATGTCGTTTTAACTCACTTGGTGTGGTGAAGCTTCTCCCACATTCTTTGCAGTATTTCAGTTTGTCTCCAGTGTGTCTACGTTGATGTACTTTTAGGGTCTTTTGCTGACTGAAAGTTTTTCCACAGAGGTCACAATGAAAGTCTTTCCCACCACCACAGTGATGACAGGGTTGAGAACTGGATCCATCTGTGTCGCTCTGCTTCTAAACAAAGACACAAAGACAGTGTAAGTCAGTCCTTCAACATTTGTATCCTGAACGTCGCCTGAAATAAAGAGCATCTCTGCAGACGTCCAACTACATTTGACTGTTTCAGTTAACACACTCAGTTTACTGGGCTGCAATAACTACAATACTACCACCATAATACTACAGTAATACTAAAATCATAACTGAAAGGAAAATCTGAATAATCACTCAGAGCTGCTTTTCCATGCAGTAGAATTGCTAACATGCTAACACAGTTTAATGAGCAGAGTTGTTCCAAACAGTCAGGCTAAAATGACAAGATAACAATATAAATACATACCTCACAGTAGCTGCACTTGTAGAGTCTCTTTCTGGTGTGGATCTGTTGGTGTCGTCTCAGGTGATGTGGAGTTTTAAAAGTCTTCTCACACAGGTCACATTGATAAGGTCTCTCCTCAGTGTGGGTAAACATGTGTCGTTGTAAGTGTGCGTCTGTTGTAAACTGTTTGCCACACTGTTCACAGCAGTACACATCATGTCTGGTGTGAATGCGTAGGTGTGTATTTCGGCTCTCTCTCCGGCTGAAAGTTTTTCCACAGATGTCACAGGTGTATGCCTTAATTCCAGAGTGGGTAACTAGATGACTCTGTAAGTGGCTACTGCGAGTAAAAGCTCTGCCACACTGATCACAGCTGTACGCTTTAACTCCACTGTGGATGAGCTGGTGTTTTTTTAGGGAACCCTTCAAGGAAAAAGACTTTCCACACAAGTCACAGCTGAACGGTCTCTCTCCAGTGTGGATGACCTGATGCTGTTTTAGTGAAGCCTTCAGAGTAAACTCCATCCCACACTCATCACAGCTGTATGCCTTAATTCCAGAGTGGGTGACTAGATGACTCTGTAAGTGGCTACTGCGAGTAAAAGCTCTGCCACACTGATCACAGCTGTATGCCTTAATTCCAGAGTGGGTGACTAGATGACTCTGTAAGTGGCTACTGCGAGTAAAAGCTCTGCCACACTGATCACAGCTGTATGCCTTAATTCCAGAGTGGGTGACTAGATGACTCTGTAAGTGGCTACTGTGAGTAAAAGCTCTGCCACACTGATCACAGCTGTACGCTTTAACTCCACTGTGGATGAGTTGGTGTGTTTTTAGGGAACCCTTTAAGGAAAAAGACTTTCCACACAAGTCACAGCTGAACGGTCTCTCTCCAGTGTGGATGACCTGATGCTGTTTTAGTTTAGCCCTCAGAGTAAAACCCTTCCCACACTCGTCACAGGTGTGTTTTTTCTCTCCCTTTCTTCTGTGAGGTTTGTCGGCCTCCTGAGAGCGCTGACTTCTGGCTCTATGTTGGTTCTGCAGTGACAGAGATACAAACAGAGGCAGTGAGTGAAATGCAGTCGTGGAACAAACTCAACCTTCAAACTCCATTAACACTAGTTTTAAACCTGAAGGTGGAGCGTGGCACCAAACACCTTAAAGGTCTCTTATCCCCACCTGCTGGTAGTTCTAACACATTACATCCAACCTGCTGTTAAAGATAATTCATGACTGTTCAAACACTAAAATCATGCCCATCCCTCCTGATTGTACACACACACACACACACACACACACACACACACACACACACACACACACACACACACACACACATTATTTTATAATTTAGATTATTTTGTTGTTTCCTATTACATATTTCTATAATTTGTATAGATTTATACAGAATTATTCAGTGATAATAAATCCTATGTTTGTTTATTCTAAAGGAACCCCGTTAGCTTCCACAACAGATGTTGCTCGTCTTCCGTCAAATACTCACATAAAATATTACACAATAAAGTGGATTCAAGATATCCACATAATTTCACTCTTACATCCACAGTGAGGTTTCACAATTGTTCAAATATAAGCAATCAATAATAATAATAATAATATCAATAACATTGAGGCACATTACACAAATTTCAAAAACAAATCATGTCTTACAATATTTACAACAACTAAAAGCTCTGTAAATCGGCTTTTAAGTCTTCATTGAAGTTTTGAATAATTCTCTAATTTTTTAAGGCAACTTATTCCACTTAAAAGTTGCTCTAAATGTAACAGTTTTACAAAACGTTACTTTTAACTCGAGCATTTACTAAGTTGCAGCTTGTTGAAAACTGTGTAATATGATGATGTATTTCATCTGGATACTGCAGCTGAGCAGAATAAATGTGGTGTGTTTAACAGAATTGCTTTCTTTAGAACTACAAGTAAGCCATAGAATATTTTAGCCTGTACAGGAAGCCAAGAAAGGTTATTATGCATTTTATCAATATTAGTATAGTATGAACATCTTCACACTAATCTGGACGCCTTATTCTGGACTAACTGAAGTCTGTTAAGATCTGTCTTATTAGCTGCTGACCAAATGATTGAACAATACTCCAGATGAGACATTACTAGTGCATTAATGACATCTTTCATAATGAAGAAGTGATACACAAAGAGCATTTCATAGCCATAGCTATGCCTTGTCGGCAGAGTTATGTGACATTAGTGATGTTTGTACTTTCAGCGTTAACTTGGTTTTAAAGCCTTTAAAATATACGCCGTTCAATAGTCGACCTTCATCTGACAGAGAATGTGATGATTTTGTGGATAATTAAAGTCAGTCATATATCCACAAACACAACAAGCTGAAAGTCAGTGATGCTGCTCGGTTTGCAGTCCTGAACATCACGGCACAAGCAGGATCCACTGCACTGTTAATGTTAGCTGTGTTATATTGCTGCCTCTGTTCGGTGGTGTCGAGCCAAACGCACTTTAACGTGTGTTTGAACGAGCTGACGGTTCACTCGTTAAGCTGAAAGAAAGATGCTTTAATCACAGCAGTCACACATGTGTCCACTGCACCATCTGGAACTCTTCTTGTTTACACTCGTAATAACACAAACACTAAATCCTGCTTCTCTGGTGCTGTTGTGTAGCAGTGTGTACACCTGAGACTGTCACCTGTCTGTCTGTCCTGCACTCTCTCTGTTTCTTTCTCTCTGATTGTGGAATAAAAGTATGAACATGTGTTTATAAGTTACACTTGTGTTTGAATCCTGCAGCTTATCACACATTTGATTTCCATGTGTGACGACTGCAAGTGTCCAGAGTGAGGACAGACTGAGGGAGCCACTGCTGCACATCATCTGTGAGGCTTTGCAGCCCTGATGATCCACCAGGACAAACTCAACAGTGTGTGAGGAAGAGGAGGAGGAAGAGCCAGCAGCACAGAAATGAAGCCCAACAATCATGTTTCACAGTCCTGTGGTCTCAGCCTCAGATACTCATCAAATCACACAGAGCTCATGTAGAAACAAATGAACTAAATATGTTCTCCTTCATTTCTGTCAAACAAAGCTGTATGAAACGTTTCCAGCTGTTAGTATCATGGTTGCTAGGCAACCTGGGCAGCGCGATGGACGCTAGACGTCCCATTTCACGAGCCTACGAGCCTCGCACTTCGGCCTTAGCGGTCTTTGAGTCCGCGGCCCTTGAGGACTTTAAAGCTGCAGAACCTGAATCGGGATACAGCCATGATGATCTCCAGCCTCGTGCTCGCCAACATTCTCACCTGAGTTAAGAAGACGATCACTGAAATGGTCTCAGCAGGTCCTTTGATGACAGCAATGAAATGCAGTGGTAAGGCTTTTTGGGGATTAAGTTCGTTTTCATGGCAAAGAAGGACGATGCAGTTCATCTGATCACTCCTCATAACATTCTGGAGTGCAGGCAAAATGCTATTATAAAAACTTAAGCAGCAACTTCTCCAGGTTCCAATATTTATGCAATTCTCAAACCTTTTGGCCACGACTGTATAACCTCTTCTGAAGTTTAGTGGATATTATACATGGTTATGCTCAGGATGTGTCGGCCAGTTTCCACTGGAAACGCCTTTTGGTTAAACTGTCAGCGAGGAATTTGCATTTGCACTGTTACATTTTTATATAACTTTAATGCACATAAACAACAGCTGCTTGTTTCAGTGAAAATACATTGATGGGTTTTTAATAAAGTTGTGCAGCTGTAAAGTATTTTGTCTGCTGTCAATTCTATCGTCAGCTACATCGTTATGGCAAATGTTCAAATGTATATGGTGATAAATATCTTTGGTCATATGGTCCTGCTCTGTCTGTCACCTTCTGTGTTGAGCTCATTGTTTCCTCTGTAGTGGCTGAGCTGAGTCCAAGTAGCTGAAAATGTTCCTCTGCTGCTCCGTCAGACTCTCCTCCTCCTGCTGATCAGCTGGGACACAAAACAGATCTTTGTTAGGCTCCACACTGCACTGAAGAGTCAAAGTGTCTCATATGTTCATCTGACAAGTAAAAGAACACATTTTTGTTTCCCGAGGTGGGCAACTTGTTGGAAACAAACACAAAAGGTTTGAGCACTGATACCTGCCATTGCTGCCATTGAAAGATGCAACGCCAGCAATGTGGATTGTCAAGGCTCAAACCAATCATCAAGCAAAGACAACAGGGATCATTTGTTTCTGTTTATTTAGCATTCACAGCATTTGTAGTTGCCTTCTGTGCAGGGGAAGTCCACGCACACTGTGTGGTACCGCCATCCGCAGAAGGTGCATTCAACCTCTGTAAGAGAAACGAGATTGTCTGAGACTGAAATGATATTCACTAAAGAAGTGGTGATTTGTAAAACTTCACATTTTGATCCGGGACGTACTCTGCATGAAAACAAGCGCTCACTCTTCCTGCTCAACAAATGACAAGGGCGGAGCCTTATACCACGTGATACAGAAGCTGTGCCGTGTGATGCTAAAATTAGCAGGGAAAAAAACAACGGAGAGCACGTCAGGGATGACGAGAAAGTGACAGGAGAAAATCCGTCCCGGTCAACCACCCAAACATCAATAACGGGAACCTTATACAGCGCTTCCCTATACACGTCGAACTCCCGCAGGCACAAAGACATCACGGAGGCTATCACTTATCACCTGACCAAAGATATGGCTCCATCAACACTGTGCAAAACGAGGGATTTAGGAAAACGATCAACACCCTAGACAAACGCTACACAGTGCCGTCCAGCAACTATTTTTCTATTGTTGCACTACCTGCTCTGTACACGCAGCGTCGAGCAACGGTGGAGACGGAATTTCAAGCAGGACAACATTTTGCTGCAACAACAAAACGTGAGACATTTGTTGTTTTATGTTTATTTATTGTTATGAGAGAATCATGATCTCAATTCTAAGCCAAAAAATCGTGATTCTCATTTTATGCAAAATCGTGCAGCCCTAACATTAACACAAAACTATTGTTTCACCAGAGAAACACACATGAAGAGAGAGAGAGAGACAATAACAGCTACCAAACAGTCGTCATAATTCGTCACACAATGAGAAAAGGACAAATCAACAAGTAACAATGACTAATTAATATTAAAATCTGTAACATAATGTATTGTTTGGAGTTTAGTCTGATTGGTTCAGGATGACCTGCCATTATCCAATCACACGTCTGCTTACCTGCATCTTTTCTCTTTTTTCTAACCTGAGCACCTGATGGCTTTGAACTTTTGTTGTCCATCTTCCATTGGTTTGAATTTTGCGCTCCAGTACAAACACAAATCCCCCAACCCGAGGATCAGCACAATTAACCTAACAGCAGGCACGTGCAGAGGGGGGGCCTAGAGGGGCTTGAGCACCCGCCCCTTTCCTGATGGGTGCCCAAAGTGCTTTTTTGTTGAGGCAACTTGTTTTTTAAAAATTATTATTATTTTTTTTTTAGTGTGTGTGTGTGTGTGCGGAGTCCTGTCTGTGCCCCTCAACAATAATATTTAACTATTAATCACAGTTTTGCTAAATAAAAGGATCTGGCTTGCATCAGTCACATGATCACATTTAACCAATGATCGCCCTCGACGGCAGAACGCGCTGGTTACGAGCCGGGAACGAGCTCACAAAGAGCACGCGCATTTTTAGCGGTCCGGAGCTGTAGGAGAAACACAAGTTAACTCAGAGACACAGACTGATGCCACACAACCAGTAAGTAGGTGTACAGCGTACACTGTAGTGTGTAGCACCCAGGAGTATTAGCTTATTACGTACACGTTGGTAAGCTGTCTTGTTGCTACTGACGAACTGAAACAAACGAGCGTGCTGTGTGTGCAACAGCGCGACAAACATTACCTGTCCTTTTATTAACTGCACAAGCAGTGCTGGTCACAGCTGCTGGCTACCTGTGTAAGGCTGTCATGGGTCTGCAGCTCTGTCACCGTGTTAGGGAACATATTTAGTTTTAAAGTATTTAGAAACATATTTAGTTTTAAAGCAAGTTTCCGGGCTTTTCCTGCCTTTCTGGAGGGATTATATTTCACTAAAAACGATCTAATATGCATGTTCACATAATTATGCATTATTATAATTATAATATATTAAAAACACACGCTGTATTTTAAAGAACATACATTAAGAAGCAGATTATATTAGATTTATATTTTAAATAAGACAAAAGTTGGATTTTACAGCAGTAAAATTATTGTATCTCTACAGTTTAAACATGTAATAAGCTTTGCCCTGCACAGAGTGGATAGTGTTAAGGTTCAAAAATTGATGAAGGAGAGTACAAACAACCATGGTCCAGAAGATCTTGGTCAAACAATGATTTTAATGACTACACGCGTGGGAAGACAGGAATTGATCTTCGACTTACTCAAAGCATACACAGATTTTTATAGCATCAGGGTTTGAATTAATGACGCCCCTTCATACGTCACAGACAGATTAGAATATGTTCCAGACATTAGTCACAGTTTACTCGTACATCTTGTACATCTTTTAATAGCTATAAGCAGACATAGAACTTCTCTTTTCTATAACGCCTTCCATACAAGGTAATAATCTTAAGCCCTCATCGGCTACGTTTGCTTTGCCTTGTTGCCCATATTAGATTCTTGATGAAAGTGTGTTGTTGTTATTCAGCCTGGTTCAATGTGCCCCTTTTTAACTTTGAGCACCCGCCCCTTTAAACCTCTCTGCACGGCCCTGCCTAACAGACCTACACCTTAGTTCACAGATTCACTTTGTCTAAGGTTGATTTCTGGGATTTCACACAACCCAGGATTCAGATCGTGAATCCATGATGGGCTTGGATTTACATCATTATAAATGAAATGTGCTCTACTTGGAAGCAGCCGGCCCCGCCCCTTTTGACGGGTTGTGTGAGACTTTAAATCATCAAACTGTAAATTATAAATTTAAATTGTTATTGATCCTTTACCCCGAGTCCTAAAGTGTAGATTTATTTTCTTACTCTTCTTATATTTATTGTTTGTTTACTTGCACCGCTGTAACTGCAGCCTCGTCGTCTCGTCTCTCTATATGCTGGACTGTCTGTAGCGGAGATGACAATAAAGTTTACTTTGACTTCAGCAGCGCGCAGGCGCACCGAGGGCTCTCGCGCTCACTTTATAGAATTTAGAAAAAACATCGGTGCAGATTATAAGTCTGTATCATAATATCTGTTTGTTGTTTTTATTTTGTTTTGCGAGTTGGTTATTAGATGCCGCTGCAGCCAGCCAGAGACTCCCCGCCGCCCCGCCCTCTCCTCCCTGTGCCGCCAGCAGCAGGCGCACCTCGCAAACGGAGGGCGCCCTTACTCCCAGCAAATGGCTGATAGAAAACCGATCGGTGCCTACGAATTTCCCAATATGCGCTGGCATGACGTCGGGGAAGCATGGGTACGACCGATTATTTTATTTTTTTCTTGCCCGTGATGCCCCCCCACCACGATGCATTCTATTGGTTTGCACACTTACACACACCCAGCTGTGGTTTCCTGTTTTGCTGGACTCTGGAGAGCCCCGCCTTTAACGCTCTTCTCTCACAGAGAGCAACAGAAAACTTGGAAAAACTCCAGATTGACTGAACTCAGTTCAAAGTTACCTTGACACCTTTAGATGTGAGACGTAGTGATGGTCCGCTTGAAGCTGACGCTCCGGTGCGTGTGTCAGAAAGATCAACGCGCTGCTTCAGAAGCACCGTGTCGAGGCTTGATTCGTTTGGCCAGAGTCACGTGATCAGTGACGTCTGAAGCTTCGTTTAGAACGTACCTTTTTTAAATCGAACTTTATTGAAACACAATGAGTATACAACATACAAACAGATGAAGTTTACAAAAGAACAGAACATGAACATACAGAACCAGGAGTAAAAAAATGATGATATGAGTAGGCGAAAAAAATCAACATATAAATATTGTTCTGAGAGGCTTTTTGTTGGTTGAGTCTGAAATTGATTGTATGTACAATTCATATCCTTATAAAAAGGCAGAAATATGGTGTTTTATTAATAAACTTACATTTATGGATATAAAATAGCTAAAAGTATTAACAAATATTTTATAAAAAACATTCCATCGTAAAGAAAACTCCCTTAAAATATGGACAATAACAAAACTGCTAAATTCTTCCAGGATCTCTGTGTAGAGGAACCAAAAGAGATGTGCCACAGTTTCTGGATGATCCCCACAGAAAGTTCAATTAGTATTTATGTCTCTTTTAAATGTTACCATATAGTGACTGGCTGGGTCACATTTATGAAGAATTTTATATGAGATTTCCTTCACCTTGTTCACAATTAGATATTTATGGGATCATCCAGACTGTCTTCCAGGTGATATCTGGAACATGTCGGTTCCAGTAAGATATTCTATATATGGGAGAGACATGATATCTTCTTGGAATAAACTACGTATTCTCTTATTGCTGTTACCAAGTTCCTGTGAAAAGCAGATTTTTCCCACTGCTGACTCAGTTGGATCAGGGAGAGTGACTGAGGCAGATATTGAGCTGTCAGTGTTTTTATATAACATTAAAGTCCCTGAGGGTATGGCACCAAGCACCATTGAGAATTCCCCAACAGTGTTTGACAAGTTTGACGAGCATCTTGACTTTTGGTCTTTGGATATTAACAGTCCTGGATATGTGACTTCTTGTTTAACAGAAATGTTACAGAGAGCATTTGCAGTGCAGCCTTTAATTGCTAGTAATTCACATTTTTTTAGATTTCGACATAAAGCAGATGCCTCAGAGAAATCACTAATAACACTAAGGGCTGGACGGATTTGATTTGCATTCTTCAAGAAGAGTGTGGTGTCATCAGCTAGCTGGCTGATGATGAGCTCCTTATCAGCTGTGCTGATTCCTTGTATAACAGGTCAAATCTCGGGGTGGAGTCTTAATCGTTTTAATTGAGCTATTGCCATTCGTGTACAAGGTTTTGATAGCTTTACAGAAAAATGCCAAAGTTTTCCAAAGAGTGGAAAATAAATTGATGTTCAATTGTATCAAAAGCCTTTTAAAAATCCAGGAAGAGAATGAAGCTATAGTCAGATACCAAATCAGAGTAATCAAGTAGATCTAAAACCAGTCTCATGTTCTTAGAAAGGTGTCTGTTTCTCATAAAGCCTGATTGTGTCTCATCGATAATTGTGTCCAAGAACTCTTTCATTCTGTTAGCAAGTACTAAAGCCATAATCTCATAGTCATCATTGAGCAGACAGATGGGTCTCCAATTATCAATAAGAAGTAAGTCTTTGTTTGGCTTTGGAATAAGTGTTATGAGACCCTGAGCAAGAGTAGGAGGGAGGATGTTATTCTCTACACTTCCTATGAAAAGCTGCAGTAAGAACGGAGCCAGGAGATTAGAAAATGATTCATAAAACTCTGCAGTTAAACCATCTGTGCCGGGAGATTTGTTGGCCTTAAGTGCAGAAATAGGATTACAAACGTCCTCCACAGTCAGAGGGCTGTCACAGTGACTTCTATCTTCCACAACAATAGTTTTTAGGTTTTTAATATTATTGAGAAACAGCGTTGAGACATATATATATATATATATTCTACTTTTCTAAATGATTGACTATTTCAATGGAGAACCTAAATGACACGGACCCGTGTTTGTTATTACATATCTCTATTTTGAATGTGACAAGTCTATCATTGCCTGTTATTCATAGGTATTAACAGAGTTTTTGGCCTTTTTTCCTCTATAACAGTTAATTGACTCTTTACAGTGGCCTGCTATGGTTAATAATAACATGTTCAGTCATGAGTGAAATCAAAGCTTTTCTTCACTTTAGCATTTAACATTCCCAACAATATAATGTGATACCTTAATTAAAACACAGCTAATAAAACACAATTTTCTTAATGCAAACATCAGTGACTCAACATTAGCAACCAAAGGGTTCAGTCTGCAGCTCACACTCATGTGAAGCTACAGCCTCCCCCTTTAGTCTCTGTCATCCTTCTGCTCCTGCACAAACAAAGCAAGACAAAACCTCCACCCTTCTTCTACAGGCTGGGTGAATTGTTGTGGACATTCACTAATCCTAAAGTCGGCACCGTTTTTGTCTCAGTATCAAGTCAGTTAAACTTTTAGTCGTCAGTCCATCACAGTCCAGTCACATGCATACATCCACACACATTCATACCAGATATTGCTGATAATGGAGTCTCACACGCAGCCTATTCGAGCCTCCATCACCAGCAAGATGACGTCATCATTTTAAAGGAAAACAGCTCCTTGTTTTTGGACTGGATTGACTCGCTGCAATCCTTTTAGGCTCAGGACTTCTCATGTGATCAGTGTCCCATATAAGTGAATTTCTCCCAAGCCCATTATAATCATGGAGAAAAACACTTTGCCACTGTTTCCAGTAAGAATATTTTATAGCGCTTTAAAGTTCAACCTCTCAGGTCTGGATTAAAGAGCTGATTTGTTAAATCGGGAACTCACAAAATACCAAAATATCACCACCGGTGGATCACACCTCTCAGATGTTCTTATCTCAGTGCACTGTAACAAAAGCACAAACAAACGCAACCAATAAAATACTAATAAAGTAACAAATACTGGGGCCCATTGCAAACATGTCCAAGCATAAAACCATCTTTCTCTCTCTTAGAGAAAGAAAACAATCCAAACCTCACTGATAAAATCAACCTAGTGTCAAGCAAAACCCAAAAATCAACCAAAACTTCACCAGAAAGTTTTCCTCCCTCCCGGGACAATATTGTGCAGGAATACAGGCACCGTAACTCCTTTTGCACTGACAAAAACATGTTGGATTGACTTGATTCAATAGTGGACACTGGTTGCACACAAAGGTTTTGCTTTGGCAGAAACTTAAACAACTGAGTTAAATCAACACAACCTTTTCATATTCAGTAAAGCTGCATGTTGTGTTCATAAAACACGATTGAAACATGTTCAGATGGAGTAAGTTGAGCTCCTGGAACATTTTAATCCTTCAATTGAAATTGAATGGGTCTACAACAACTACCATCCTCCTATCTCTATCCTGGTTGCAGCAGGGCTGGGAAATAACCCTGAAGTGATAGGTTACCAGGCAGGGTACACCCTGGACAGCTCACCAGTCTATCAGATAGAAACACACAGCCGTTTACATTCATGGATAATTTAGCCCAGGACCTTCTTACTGTGGAGCAACAGCACTAACCAGCATGCCAACAATGGAGGAAATACAGGAAAGCTATGATTTCCTGTATTTGAGGCAGAATTATTTTGTTCTTGCCCTTGACAGGTTAATCCACAATAAATAGCAACAGCATGCATGTGGTGTGTGTGTCGTTGTCTGCCTCTTATAACTCCAGTGATTTTCCTGTAGTTTGAAATCTTATGCGGTGTTGACACAATAATTTGTTGTAAACCAGGAAATTCCCAACTGTGGTAGAAAGCACAGCTTAGCCTGAGCAAATGTTCAAAGAAAAGTCGTCACTTCCTGATTTCTGCTTCACTGATAAATATTGTCACACTGGGGTTTTTGCAAATGATATCAGTGAGCACTGTGTGGCAGCTGGAGTCAGACAACTGAAGCTCCCACAATCAAGACCACAAACAGCTTTCAAAGGAGATTTGAAGCTTTTCTGGCAGCAAGCTTCATGATTTATGGGACTGGAACTGGAACAGAAACTACCTGATCACCAATGGTGAGCTGGCATGGAATTATTTTTATGACATTTTATCAAAGTTATAAATAAGCGTGCCCATTAACACATAGTGAGTGAGCATGTTGTCTTCCCACGCAGTGAACAGCGGATGCTAATGTTTTTGTCACTTTTTACAGAGTCAAACTCAAAGTAAGGTCAGTGCTTCCACGCTTTAAACGCTGCACGCTCACACTCTCTCCACACTCGATAGATTATCCATTGTTCATCTGCACACAGCTGCGGTTTTAGTAACGCAGTAACGCAGCGTGCTTACGGGAAAGTAACAGTAATCTAATTACCTTTTTTGCAATAGTAATCCCTCACTTTACTCATTTCTTGAAAAAAGTAATCGGATTACTGCCCATCTCTGGTTGGAGCTGTGCACTTGTGGGTTCCACCTTGTGTACACGTTTATCTTTGCTGTGTGTACTTGTACCTCTGAGTGGAAGCTGAACTCTTGAGTTCGAGTATCGAAGCATCAGCTGTGACGTTAAAGTCCAAACAGCTCGTTCATTTGACGTGCAAATGAACGAAGGTAACGCCGTTTTCATGTGGATGTGTCACTGAGACACTTTCCACATCCACAGCTCACAAAATGGGAAAACTATAGAAGTATAACAATGAAGAAGTTACTATGTTACGGGTCCCAAGGATGAAGACCTCGATGACAAATATGTTACCTGTAAAAGCAGGTGAAGAGCAGAGTAAGGAAGACACGATGCGTCTCTGCTTTCCTCCAGAACGTGTCTGAGTCTGATTTATTTCACACAAATAAATGCTATAAAACACTAAACATGAGCTTTCAATATACTGTTCAGCTGGTTCCTCATTCACATCAATTACATTTACTTATTTCACAACATCAGTGAAATATACTCTTTTTAACTGGTTCAGTTTCTCAAGTTCACACTTCTTTCCATAACAGCTACATCCTTTTATCATATCAATAAACACATCACATTGTCTTCTGCAGTGTCTTACTGGCTAAACAGTTCTATTCAATAACAGCACTGGTAAATACATTACATTTGTTCCCTCCAGTAATTTACTGGCAAAATCACTATTTAGTGCATCATGAAACACAGCTTGTTGAATCAACCCATGAATGCCTCTGTTAGCTGCACAGAGTTGCTCAGAGTGCTTGTGTTACACTAGCTAATCTACTCAGTCACTTTAACAGAACTATTAACATTCACATCTCACAGAACTGATTTGATTGGAGCATTACAACACGTTTGCACAGAGCATAGGAGCGCACTGACTCTGCTTCACGAGCGCTCCACCTAACGAGCGGGCTCGCGGTGCGGTCGCGCGGGACACTCCTCTGGTTTTCTCCCGTGTTTACATATAAATAACTTTGGCGGACCGCCTTAACTCTCCCATTCACATTAACGTGGGTAACCATGGTGACAATAAACAACATTTTCGGTGCGAGCACCGTGTACCGACCTGTAAAAGCAGGTGAAGAGCAGAGTAAGGAAGACACGATGCGTCTCTGCTTTCCTCCAGAACGTGTCTGAGGAAGCAGCGGAAGGTGGGCTCCACTTACTGCTCCCCGAAACCCCGGAGCAAGCACCAAAGTTCCGCCCTCACTGCTTTCTAACATAAAATGAATCCCTGTTACATGGATTTTCTATCCTCTTAAAGAAACTGAAAATAAATACATATAGCAATGAAAAATGTCCCGTTACATGAGTGTTTTACACAAAATAATATTCATGTGGTCATTCCCTCACAGGGGTGCCACAACTACACTGCTGTTTTGACAGAGACACAGTGTGTTTATCTAACTTGGCTGAAGCCAAAGTTCTCCAGACAAATTCAGTCTGTTTCTGCCAAGTGTGAACTCACTGGATGAGCGCCAGATACACAGAATCAAAAAGGGATAAATTACTTTTCTTATGTCATGTTCCCGTCACAAACTGGCTCAAGGAGAGGGGAAGCAGGAGTCCACAGATGAAATGTTCCTATAAATAAAGTGGAATTTATTCAAACTTTACCAAAACTTCAACACATCAAATACAAGCAGCTCAGCAGGGAGTGGATGTGTGTTGCATGTGCCAGGTGGATGCAGAGAGAGGCCAGGGCCACGTTCAAACCTGAACACGCTGCACAGTGTTTTGTTCCATTTGTTAGGGATGAATGAAATGCTTCCTTGAAAGGATGTGTGCAGTCACCAGTGGGCGTGGAAGCATGTGCGCCCTCATTTGGTGGGTGTGCAAGAAAAGTCATCCTGTCACACAGCAATGCCTACATAAATCACACCACTCTGCTTAAAATAATAATGTTTAGTGAAGCAGGTGAAGCAAAGGGCTGCTTTTAATAGGCTGGGAGACCCAGGTGTGCTGCTTTAGCTGCTGAGCCTCTTATGACAGAACAGCGGAGAGTGGTAAGAAGGGAGGAGGGGGTCTGGCTGTGTTTGTGAACGATAGATGGTGTAACTCTGGGCATTTCTCTATCAAAGAGACGCTATGCTGTAAGGACATTGAGCTGCTAGCGGTTAGCGTGAGACCGTACTATCTACCACGAGAGTTTACACACGTGATTATGATAGCTGTGTATGTCCCGCCCTCTGCTAACGCTGCAGCAGCCTGTGAGGTCCTGCACACTGTAACCAGCAGACTCCAAACACAGCACCCTCAGGCCCTTTTCCTGATCTCTGGGGACTAGTGGGCCTAGTGCAGGGGTCAGCAACCTTTAACACCCAAAGAGCCTTTTGGACCCGGTTTCCACGCAAAGGGTCAGGGTTCGGGAAAACACTGGGAGCCGCAAATACTTTGTGACATCTAAAATGAAGATAACACTGTGTATATTGTTTTTACCTTTATGCTTTGTGTGAACAACTACAGGGTGTTGCTTATGAAATCCATGAAGTGCTACAGAGAAAATTACATTTGATTTATGTAATGAACACATTTTGAGCTCTTAAAGAAATATAACAAAGGAAAGCTGAACTACAATGATCCATGTAGCAAACACAAACTGTTATATCGCCTTTGGGCTTTTGGAGCCTTGACCTGACTTTTAAAAAAAAGCGCGTTCATGCAAACATCGTCGGGTCTGCCGTGATATGTTTACAACGGGACTTCTGCTCCTGAACCTCTGCGCACAGCGTCTGCAGGTAAGGTAACTTTATTTATACCCAAAGGCAAGGTAAATTTGCTTTACAGACAAATGACAGCATTTGACATCCCTTTAAAAACACACATACCTAGTAAATATATAAAACTCACTGTGACACATACTTTAATATTTCGAATCAAAAACAGTTCTTATTTAATTCAGTGACAGCAACGGGGACAAAGCTGTTTTTATAGCGCTTTGTCCTGCATCTCGGAAATAGAAACCTCCGTCCTGAGGGAAGAAGCTGAAATTCACCCCTTAGAGGATGGGAACCATTTTTAAGGATTGATAAAGCCATCCTCTGTACCTGCTCAGAGTACAGGGAGGCTAAACAAGACTGTGGCTCACCTATCAGACGACTGGACCATCTCACTATCTGATTCAGAGAGTTTTTCTCTGTGACAGAGGTCTGACCGAACCATGCCACCAAACAAAAGGATAAAACAGACTCAATAAAAGAACGATAAAACAAAGTTAACATTTTTTGGTCAATGTGGAAATGAACAAGTTTCCTAAGGCAATAAAGGTGCTGGTGACCCTTTTTACAAACTGATTTGCAATTTTGATCAAAGTTCAGTTTTTCATTGATTATGGTCCCAAGATATTTATATGATTGTACTTGCTCTATTTTCTGACCTTTAATTAAAGTGACTCCGTGCCCATTTTGTTGTTTCCTAAAATCAACAACCATGTCTTTTGTTTTAGATATGTTCAGCTGGAGATAAGACTCCTCCCACCACTGAACAAAGTCATCAATGACTGGGCCGTGGTTAGTTTCACCCTCTTTCAGTAAGCTGACAATAACAGAGTCATCTGCATATTTAATAATGACCCTGTTTTCATGTCTGCCCTGACACATGTTTGTATAGAGAGTGAATAATAAGGGCGATAGGACGCAGCCTTGAGGAGAACCTGTGGAGGAGAACACTGGGTCAGACAGAACCCCATTTATTCTCACTCTTTGTGACCTGTCAGTTAGAAAATCTAAAATCCAGCCCACCAGGTTTTTCCTGATTTCAAACTGTTCTAAAAGTCTTTTAATTAAAATATGGGGCTGTGTTGTATTAAAAGCCGAAGAAAAATCAATGAAAAGAAGTCTTGCAAAAGTCCCTTTACTCTCTACATGTTTAAGAATCAGATTTAGTAAAGTCAAAAGTGCGTCCTCCACTCCTCTGTTGGGCCTGTATGCAAACTGCATTGGATCTAGCTGACCTTCAGTCTCTTCATAATCACATTTCTGATGATTTTTTTTTTTTTTTTTTTTTTTTGTGTCCCGTTTGGATCTATAGCCATCAGAATTGTTGTCTTGAGGCCAAGAAAGATGCCAAGCGGATTTATTTTACCAAGTGGATCATCATGGCCTTGCCATATTGGTCCATTTGATTGACCTTTATTATAATTATGAATTTATTTTATTTTCAGTTGCAAACGGGACAGACATAACTGTGGGATAGGACAGGGGGAAAGAATGAAAGAAAGAGGGGGAGAGAAAGAAAGAAAACCAAAGGGGAGAAGAGACGGTGAGAAGGGGGGGAAGAGAGAAAAAACAAACAAAAAAAAACCAACTCCTGGGTCACCTGTTTGGAGAAAAAAAAAAAAAAACAGAGGAGACAGCAAACAACAAAGAGCAACATAATAATAGGGAAAAAAAAGCACCATCACAATAAACTAGCTAGTCATAGATATCAATAGTTACTAAATAATAAACGATATTGTTCAGCACGCAAGATAGACAGCCCACAATGTGCTTTGAGGCAGCAGCCAAGAAAGCTGTAGTCCACGTCTGTGAATACCCATGTGTACACCTGTGTGGATCAGCATGCTTGCATTCCAAAGGTTTCTCCATGTAATGATCTGCTAGGGAGTGTGGGGAGCTACAGCCCTGTCCTTTATGGTATCAAGCAGGTATGGAGGAGATCAAAACTCCAGACATCCAGAGGCCCCCAGAACACAAGAGACCAAGGAAGACCCACAGAGGGGCAGCTGCGCCACTGTCCCAGTAAGAGCTGAGGAGAGTCCCAGATGAGAGCTCATTCAGCAGCCGCGGAGCAGAAGCCAGGGGGAGTTGCAGTGACGCGCCCGTGAGCTCCGCCGGCAGCCAGCTGTGCCTGAGTGACCGAGCCCCAGGCTGAGAGGCCGGGGACACCCCACCTCCGAAATGGCCCGAGCGAGCCCCAATAAGCGGCCGCCAAGGAACAAAGAACCACCAACGCACCGACACCTGAGGGAGTCCGCCACCGGCAGGGGAAGTGGTGGTCGGTGGAGATAGGCCTCCAAACCTTGGAAGGCCTGAGATGTCCCCAGAGAGGTGGCGTCTGATACCCAACCTGACATATAGACACAAACATACAGGCACACACAGACACAAACATCCATTCCCACCCTCATGCTCTCATGTGCACTTCACACTCAACCGACGTGGAGACAGACATAAAGAGACGCTGTACACACGATCACACTCCCCAAGCGTACTCTACAAACCGGGTCTAGGTACCCCTGCCCCTGGAGGGGGGAACTGCACCCAGACCCAGGTGGTGTTACCCTTTTCCCTGCGGTGGGGAGAGGCAGACCGCCCCGACTCCGCAGCAGCAGGGAGGCCCCACACCCCAGACCGCAGCCGGACGGCCAACTCCTCCTAGCCCCCCCGCTCCAGCAGGCCGCAGAGAACGGGGGTGAGAGAAGACTCCAAACCTCCCTCCACCTGCTCATTGTAGTGTTGATGCATGTGTGTTCTAAGGTGCAATTAAAACCCAGGAGGACATGGAGCTACCTACCTGATGATTTTTTCAAAGACTTTCA
The DNA here is from genome assembly GCF_963969265.1 of Rhamphochromis sp. 'chilingali'. Classification (NCBI taxonomy): domain Eukaryota; kingdom Metazoa; phylum Chordata; class Actinopteri; order Cichliformes; family Cichlidae; genus Rhamphochromis; species Rhamphochromis sp. 'chilingali'. Next base: position 3,844,105 of record NC_137929.1, read on the forward strand.
TGACAACTGAAGTGAGGGCAACAGGCCTGAAGTCGTTTAGATTTAGGGACAGGAACCACGACTGCTTCTTTGCAAAGAGAGGGCACATGTTGTGTTTGCAAGGATTTGTTAAAAATAACCTGAAATATAGGACTGAGTTCATCAGCACAAGATTTAATTAGGCGGCCACTAATATTATCAGGACCTGGCTCTTGTTCACATTGACTGTATGAAAGGCCTTTTTAACATCGCTGAGCCACAGTCACCCATGGCTCAGGGGGTTGGGAATAGACATAACAGCAGGGTGCAAGATGCTAGCAGGCAAGGCATACATGGAACGCCATAACCAAGTGGCCGGCATAGTGTACAGGAACATCTGTGCGGAGTATAACCTGGAAGTCCCGAGGTCAAAATGGGAGATGCCCCCAAGGGTGGTGGAGAATGACCGAGCTAAGATCCTGTGGGACTTCCAGATACAGACGGACAAAATGGTGGTGGCTAACCAACCGGACATAGTGGTGGTAGACAAACAGAAGAAGACGGCCGTAGTGATCGATGTAGCGGTTCCGAATGACAGCAATATCAGGAAGAAGGAACACGAGAAGCTGGAGAAATACCAAGGGCTCAGAGAAGAGCTCGGGAGGATGTGGAGGGTGAAGGTAACGGTGGTCCCCGTAGTAATCGGAGCACTAGGTGCGGTGACTCCCAAGATAGGCGAGTGGCTCCAGCAGATCCCGGGAACAACATCGGAGATCTCTGTCCAGAAGAGCGCAGTCCTGGGAACAGCTAAGATACTGCGCAGGACCCTCAAGCTCCCAGGCCTCTGGTAGAGGATCCGAGCTTGAAGGATAAACCGCCCGCAGGGGCGTGCTGGGTGTTTTTTTTTTATATATATATATATATACAGTGGGGCAAAAAAGTATTTAGTCAGCCACTGATTGTGCAAGTTCCCCCACTTAAAATGATGACAGAGGTCAGTAATTTGCACCAGAGGTACACTTCAACTGTGAGAGACAGAATGTGAAAAAAAAATCCATGAATCCACATGGTAGGATTTGTAAAGAATTTATTCGTAAATCAGGGTGGAAAATAAGTATTTGGTCACCTCAAACATGGAAAATCTCTGGCTCTCACAGACCTGTAACGTCTTCTGTAAGAAGCTTTTCTGTCCCCCACTCGTTACCTGTATGAATGGCACCTGTTTGAACTCATCATCTGTATAAAAGACACCTGTCCACAGCCTCAAACAGTCAGACTCCAAACTCCGCCATGGCCAAGACCAAAGAGCTCTCGAAGGACACCAGGAAAAGTATTGTAGACCTGCACCAGACTGGGAAGAGTGAATCTACAATAGGCAAGCAGCTTGGTGTGAAAAAATCAACTGTGGGAGCAATCATCAGAAAATGGAAGACATACAAGACCACTGATAATCTCCCTCGATCTGGGGCTCCACGCAAGATCTCATCCCGTGGGGTCAAAATGATCATGAGAACGGTGAGCAAAGATCCCAGAACCACACGGGGGGACCTGGTGAATGACCTGCAGAAAGCTGGGACCAAAGTAACAAAGGTCACCGTCAGTAACACACTACAACGGCAGGGAATCAAATCCCGCAGTGCCAGACGTGTTCCGCTGCTGAAGCCAGTGCATGTCCAGGCCCGTCTGAAGTTTGCCAGAGAGCACATGGATGATACAGCAGAGGATTGGGAGAATGTCATGTGGTCAGATGAAACCAAAGTAGAACTTTTTGGTATAAACTCAACTCGTCGTGTTTGGAGGACGAAGAATACTGAGTTGCATCCCAAGAACACCATACCTACTGTGAAGCATGGGGGTGGAAACATCATGCTATGGGGCTGTTTTTCTGCCAAGGGGACAGGACGACTGATCCGTGTTAAGGACAGAATGAATGGGGCCATGTATCGTGAGATTTTGAGCCAAAACCTCCTTCCATCAGTGAGAACTTTGAAGATGAAACGAGGCTGGGTCTTCCAACATGACAATGATCCAAAACACACCGCCCGGGCAACAAAGGAGTGGCTCCGTAAGAAGCATTTGAAAGTCCTGGAGTGGCCTAGCCAGTCTCCAGACCTCAACCCCATAGAAAATCTGTGGCGGGAGTTGAAAGTCCGTGTTGCTCGGCGACAGCCCCAAAACATCACTGCTCTCGAGAAGATCTGCATGGAGGAATGGGCCAAAATACCAGCTACTGTGTGTGCAAACCTGGTAAAGACCTATAGTAAACGTTTGACCTCTGTTATTGCCAACAAAGGTTATGTTACAAAGTATTGAGTTGTATTTTTGTTATTGACCAAATACTTATTTTCCACCCTGATTTACGAATAAATTCTTTACAAATCCTACCATGTGAATTCATGGATTTTTTTTTTTCACATTCTGTCTCTCACAGTTGACGTGTACCTCTGGTGCAAATTACTGACCTCTGTGCAAGTTCCCCCACCTAAAATGATGACAATCGGTGGCTGACTAAATACTTTTTTGCCCCACTGTATATATCAGCAATCAATCAGAAAATCATTGGTTCATATTACAATTAAATATGAACAGGCTCCTTAGATGTAAGCAGTTCAGATCTGATGTCATTTACATTCTTCACACAGCACATTCGTCCAGGCTGACAGGTAAACATAGAACTAATCTCAGGTAACATGACTCATAGTAGAGCTCCAGTAAGAAAGATTGCAGGCTCTAATATTATTACCACACAATCCAAGGACACACCAACAGCTCAGATTTGTAGAACTATTTAAACAAATGTCTTCTGAATATTCAATTCAGGTTCACAGTGGGGGGGGGGGGGGGGGGGGGGGGGGTTTCGTGGAATTTTTTAAATAAAGTCTGCAACACAGAAAGAGCTGTGATCAAGCTATTTATTACTGCGCCAACACACATCAAACATCACAGTTCAGTCATGTCAGCGCTGCCACAGAGGTCGTGCTCCTCCTCCTTTACGCCTTCCAAGGAAGAGGGAGGAAGTTACAAACTGATCCTACCACACTTCACGTGTCTCGCTATGAAACCTAACGCATCAATGGTTGTGCTGTTTTGTGCCCTTGGCCTTATCAGCACCTGTAAAGGGAGTTGTTTTCTCAAACTGCTGAAGTAAGTTCATCTAGTTTTAGCAACTTTCACTGAACAGTAACAGTGTCACAACTAAGCATATGCATAAGCACTTAAACACTTTAAATGAGAATAACAGAACATTTCTATTACAGAGGCTGGAACCTGTCCCAGTAGTAGGTAGAGCACACCTGGACAGGTCACCAGTCTGTCAGAGGACTAACACAGAGACAGACATCAGAGTAACAAATCTATTTAAAATTAATGTAAGTTTGCTGCAGCTGTATGTATGAACATGTGTTTCTGTGCTCACAGTCCACCTCTCAGGAACCTGCAGTTCACTTTTAGTCTACTTTAAACAGACCTCACAAAAGGCTGATGTGGCTGGATCAGTAGTCTGATTTGAGTACGATACCTTTGGCCAGGGATTCATCTGGTGCATCGCTTCACTGCAGTCTTACGTATTTTCCCCACACCTGAATAAAAAATACTGATATATACAAATAACAGCTTCAGCTGATGCAGCCTGACTCAATCCTAGATGTTCAGCACACAGAGACACAGAGGTGCCGTTTAAAGTTTAGTGTTAACCTGAGTCACTGATCATTTGCAGTATTACAGAGTCTGGCAGTCTTTGCATGATGTCCACGTCACTGTAAGTTTCTAGCTGACTTCACTGCAATTTCAATTTAAATTTCTGCTGTTCACAAACGCTGTCCATCTAATCTGACTGAGCTGGAGCTGTTTTGCAAAGAAGAATGGGCAAAGATTTCAGTCTGTAGATGTGCAAAGCTGGCAGAGACAGACCCTAAAAGACTGGCAGCTGGAACTGCAGCAAAAGGTGGTTCTACAAAGTGTTGACTCAGGGGGCTGAATAATTACGCACACCCCACTTTGCAGTTATTTATTTGTAAAAAATGTTTGGAATCATGTATGATTTTCGTTCCACTTCTCACGTGTGCACCACTTTGTGTTGGTCTTTCACCTGGAAGTCCAATAACATTGATTCATGTTTGTGGCTGTAATGTGACAAAATGTGGGAAAGTTCAAGGGGGCCGAATACTTTTGAAAGCCACTGTATATGTAGACACAGGACTACAAGTAGAAGATCAGACATGAAAGTGGAGATAACACAGAAGACCTGCAGCAAAGGTCAGAGGTCAGACTGGGCCCTGGATTCAACAATGAGCCAATGATCATCAAGCAGTGACTAAAGCAGAGCCCTGACGTTCTGACATTCATCACACAGTCAGAACAAATGTCTGCTGATGACTTCATCTCATGAAACGACTGATAGATGTCAGTTCATTGATCAGCTGAGCTGCTGATCTTCATCGTCACAGAAACATTCAGCTTGTTTCAATCAGTAAATAACTCCCACTACTCCCAGTTTGAACTGTTCCCACTCAAAATGCTGTGAGAACAATGATCATTGTAGAACTTCACAAACATCACGTGTTGTTTTCCACATGTAAGATCAGCAAACACACAGAAACTTCCTGTTGCCACACACGGCCTCTAAAATCTCTTCCACGCTTTCTGTCTGAAGTCCACTCTCTGTGTCGGATCCACAGGAAACAACAAGATCTTATTTACATGGTTTTCAATGTGTCTCCTTCCAAAAAGTCCAACCAATGAACAAATGTGTGTATTTGTGGAGGCCGAACAAAAGCATGACACATTTCTCTGTTTCTATAAACTGGAGTCAAACACAAACATGAAGAGTTTCACTGACAGACTCCAAAATGCCCCCACAGTGGATCAAAGGGAAATCCTACAGTGTGGCCAGAGACTCTTAATGGCTCCAACATCAACACATCCACAATGTTGGATCCAGTTCTGCCTCACAGAGTTACTAAGACACACCCTCTGCCAGCATCACAACAGCTCCACCTGCTTCACCTGCCTCCTCAGCATCTGTACACCTGAAGAGAAAAGAAAGGCTCCAACAGCTCAAATCTACAAAGGATTCATGAAGTTTCATCCAACAATAACATGTTTGCCTTCCACAGTGTGCTGTTAGACACCACTGTACCTCTGCCATTTCAAAAAGAGCAGCTTGGGAACATTTTGGCTCCAAACACTTTGTGTTTAAGTTCTTTGTTTTCTTTGTGAAGCCGACAACATCTGGAGCTTTGTGACTCATAGAAACATCATTTTGTTCTTTAGATGACAGCAGATTGGGACTGAATAATCAATCACTATCAAACCAATAAAGACAAACATGCTGATTTTACAGGAACTTTGTTGGAGAAGCTGCAAAGACATGAAACTGGTGGAGATCCCAAACCAGTTGATAGTGCTGGTTATTCCAAATAAAGCTGTTTCCCTTTGAGATGAAATGACTTTGTGTCCTGATATATAATAAAGATGTTGTTGTTTTTGAGCCCCTGTATTAAAAGTAGTTTAAAGTCAGCTTGAGTTTGATGTCTTTATGTCAAAGCTGCTCATGATGTTGAGCTGCTGATGGAATAAAAACAATATAAAAGCATGTAGTCCAGACTTAAATGCAGCCTGTTGTTAGCTGAGGTCCACACACAGTGTTTGACAGTGTAAAGTGTGTGAAAGGGCTGCTGGTGGAGCTCACTAGGATGAGCAGGTGACCACGAGGTGGAGAGCAGCTGGCCTGGCTTTGACCCGGGCCACGCCCCCTTTCTCTCTGCTTTGCTGTCACTTATCTTCACTGCTCTGTCCAATAAAGCTGAAAAAGGCCCCGAATCAAAGAAATCTGCTGCAGCCTCTGAAACGTCTTCTGTTTCCTTCCCGACGGCTTTTTCACCGTCAGCCCATCAGACAGTCCAGCAGCATTTATGATGATGTCATGATGTTGAAGAGGCTGCTACGGTGGCCTCCCATGACCCCCAGCCTCATCACAGCTGAGATGCAGACATTTGAAAACATTCAGCAGACAACTGAATAACAGTCCAACACAACAGTCTGTGTGCAGACACACACTGACCTTTCATATAGTCAAACACAGCTGGTTGAGTCATTTCTCTGTGAGTCTAAAGTGAATCTAGTATTTGAAAGTCCACTTCCTGTATTTGTTGTTGAAGACTTCTTCAGCTTCTTCTCAAGGACATCAGCTGCTTGTTTGGCAGCAGAGGCAGTTAAGAAGCTTCCTGAAAAACACTGAACAGTGAGTTCACTGTGGCATATGACAGATTCAGCTTTCTGTGTGCAAATGTGTCTGTGTCGACCTTTCAAATGCTGTTGAATCCAAAACATCAGCGGCTCCTCGGCTGCTCACTTCATGCACTTCTGTCTGTGTGACAGTCCAATGACATCACAGCTGTTTCCAGCCCCAGTGTCTCAGGACTGGACACCTTTAAACATGTCGAGGATCAAACAGCGTCCAGCTAAACACACATGAAACTATCAGAGCTGACAATCATTCCAATAACATCTAATGGTTCATGTATGTAGACACAGGACTACAAGGAAATGGCTCTCAGCATCTGGCTGTGGGAACACATGAGTCCCTGTTTGTGTTCAGATTGTGTGCATGTTTTAGACGTGTGTCACATGTAGAAACACAACAATCCCACAATGACACACAGATGTGTTTGACACAGCTGTGCAGCTGTAAGTTGTTTCTAATGATTCATTGAAGCTCTTCTAACATTCTGGAGACGATCAGTACATGAATCTGTTCAACACGACAACAATTTGACTTCAGTGTGAACGTTTGCATTAAATAACCTTCTTCATCCAGCTGACAGCATCTTCATCCTATGATGTGAACAGTTCCTCCTGTTGATGACAAACCTCTGACAGGATCTGCTTGAGGAGCTTTTTCATGTGCAGCTCTCTGAGCTCAGGGCTGAGCTGCTGTTTCATCTTTAAGAGCTGCTGCCTCCTCGCCGGACTTGTTCTCCTCTTCTTCTCCTAATGACGCCATTTCTGCTTCATATTAAATTCAATAAAGATGCTGACATGTATCTGTAGCAACAACATCATTGAATCTGTAACAACTGGAGCCAAACCAGTGGCTCTGCTGGGATCACTGGTGAGCCAACACTTCCTTGTTGATGCAGATTTCAGGGCTTCCTTTTGCTCCTCCGTTATAACTGTTCTCTCTTCTCAACACATGATGACACAAAGGAATCAGCAGTGACAAAGATGATGCTGAAGAGAAGCACACACTTCACACATATAACAGACCAGTGCAGTTACACACACCTCTGCTCGACATCAGGCCTCAAACAAAGACACAAAACACTAACTTGACTCTAAACAGAAGAAACGAGCAGCTGTTTCTGTTCTGTGCTTATTTATATTTGACACACATGCTTCTCTTTGTGCAAACACACATCGCACTATAAGGGTAACCTCGCACACAATGATTGGACAGCACAGTGATGATGCTGGGAGATCCTATACGCAGCAACACAGAAACACTGAGAACTTTAAACAATGATGGAAAGTGTTATAAATGACTTGTTGGCCTCTGATCTGTCACAAACAGCTGAAACGTGTCTCTCATGAGTCACATGAAGGTTTTTGACAGAAAGGACAAAAAGTAGCTGCAGTCAGTTTGTGTCATTTTTATATTTATTCATCTGGGAGAAAAATCTGAGGGACATTAAAATGTGTTTTCAACAGAGACAAGAACATGAATATAACAGAACAGGTAAATGAACATGTTTCAAGTAAACAGCTGGACTGATCAGGTCCAAACACAGAGTGATAAACTTGTCAAACAGCTGTCATATCTTTATATAGAAGCTCTTTATAAATGCTGCTCACTGCAGTCTGTTTACTAATAATGTCAAAGTGTTAGAAACACAGAAACATCAGAATGGTCTTTGTTCACAGAAACCTGTCTGGGATCCTTTGTTGTTCTTTTGATGCAGAGTTACATTATAAATATAAAGAGTTATTTCAGAGTCTCATCAGTTTTCCTGCATGTCTTTATTTAACACATCAGCAGGGCTGAAGCTCTCATGTTAAACACACACTGATCTATGGACACGTTCATGTGTTTCTAACAGAACCAGGCTGTTATCAGCCTGCACTAACATTATGTCACACACACTGAATGTAACAGTGACAGTTTACATCATCACACAATCAGCTGTGATTGTTTCACTGTCATCAAACGAGTCAACAGGAAGTAGAATCAATAGAAACCAATCATTTACTGACAGCATGTCTGATGGAAATAAGTGCAGATTATGTATGAAGTCTAACTGCACACAGTAACTGTGTTACAATAAGGACTTAACAGCGCCCTCTGCTGGAGTGTTTCAGTACTGCGTTAACTAGAATACACCACCTCCTCCTCACACCACCTGCTACAGCTCTACTCTTCTATGACTACAGTCATCCACAGCACTGATGTGAGGTCACATGGTTCATATGTAAGGAGCACAGCTGACCTCAGGTCAGTTTAATGACTGTGAGCAGCAGCTGTGTTATTGTCACTGTGACAGGGAGACACTCTCAGACACAGCGCTCATGTCAGCTTGTTCTCATGCAGGAGGATCAGGAGCTCCATGTTTGTCTTTCTGTTTGAATCATGATGTGTTTGTGCCATCAGAGTCTGTCATGAGTACTCAGGGTTTCACAGCAGCTCTTCTGGATGCTGACGAGGACTCCAACCTCATGTTTCACCTCTCTGAGCTTCTGATGTCTGTGAACACTCGTGTTTCTTCTCTGGGCTCATCTGGACAAAAACACCTTTCTGTGTTTGGCTGCAGCCTCATTCTGACTGACAGGAAGTGTGTTATCCATGAGCTGCACTTCTGTGAGGAAGTTTCCTGCTGTGTTTCCTGTCTGTGGACAAACACGAGTGTTCCAGCTGAGGACTTGGTTCCTTCCACCTGTCCATACAGGACATCACGCTGTCTGCAGCTCTGTAAATGCAGCTCCAGGTCCTTCCACGTGCTGCTCTGTATTTGTGCAGTTTGTAGTGTGTCCTGGGAAACGTAGCACACATGGTGTTCTTCTGCTGTTTCCTCCTTTCACTGAGTGTGAAACACTGACGCTGTGCTGTTGTTCACAGAGGGGAGCTGATTCTAGCTGCAGCTGGACTCTGTCATCTAACTGAATGTGTTGGTGCTGATCACGGGGCTCTGAGGGGGGAGCAGCAGGAGGACTCTGGATGCTGACGTCAGTGTATCTGTGGAAGCTCCCACAGCGTGTCTGTCATTCAATATTGTGCTGTATATTGTATCTATGCAAAGATGAACAGACTGTGTGTTCACTGGTCTCTGTGCTGCAGCTCTGATGTCATCATCACTCCCTCCTCCACCCTCAGCAGTCCCAGCATGCTGCTGTGGTGCACCCCACCCTCACTCTACACCTGAGCCACAGACCACACCCTCCACCTCAATATACACCACAGTTTTCTCTGCTGTGGAAATGAGATCAGGAGGAAATCATCATTATTATTATTTAATAAACGCTCACATTAATGTGGGCTTATTTGTTTCATATTAGAAACATTAGTTGAGTGTTTTTAGTATAAAATGGTCAAAGTCCCTCTTTTTGCTCCTCCCCTCACCTGTGGATGGGCGGTGCTGTTACCGTGGTGACAGCTTGGATGTGTTTCAGTCCTGCCTGGTTATCACTGCAGGAATCTTTCACATTTATTACAGGTAATAACTCTGATTTTTCTGTGTATTATGAACCAAATGTATCCTGATACACACAGAGATGGATGAGCAGAGGTTGTTTTTGCAGTTTATGTAGTTACTATGGACTTAATGCATACATATTATTAAAATTAGGGCTATAACAGTTGTATTGATGTATAGCAACTTGAAATGCTCCCACAAATGGCTCCACAGCATGTAAAAATATAACAAAAGCTCTGGCGGACTTGGTTCTGTGGTCAGTCTTAAAGGGTGAAGTTAAACTCTGTAATCTTCACTGTGTCACAGAGTTCAGTGAGTCCCGTTATTCACAGTATCAATCAGATCATCAGAGAACAGCTGATCAGCAATCAGTGGTGCCAACAGCGCCTCCTGTGGTGAGAGGATGCAATAATGCAATGTAGCATTTTTCCACTCAACACTTGCAGTCATGGAAACTGTCTGTTGGATCTGTGTGACGTTGCTTTCTTGGTTAGAGTTCCTCACAAATGTCCAGATGATTCTTCTAATGAGGCGTCGACCATGTTTGCAGCTCTTTGGAAGAAAACGTCGCCCTTTGCCATCCTTACTTTTCTTTGACTTCTTCAAATGCAGCTGAACTCCAGCTGGTATTTTCTTGGACTTTGCAGCTGTTTCTGGTCATCAGTTCATTCCTGCAAACCTCTGAAGCTGAACAACAATGATGCTGCATTGCTGGCTGATCCCAAAAGGTTGATTCTGTTCATCTGGACGTTTTCAGAAACGTTTGCTCACTGATCAGGTGACTTCTTCAGTCTCAGCTGACTGCAGCTTTACAAGCTTACAAACAGCACATTTGCACAATGACTGAAAGCAGCAGCACCTGATATATATGATACTAATATAATACATATACATATATAATCCATACTAATGATGAAGGAACTGAGCTCACAGTCCATTGTTCATTCAGTGAACTACTCAGTTTATTTTGGGCCTCAGAAATGCTCACTCTGTTTGTACATCACTGTCAGCAATAGACTCATTCTGCTGTGTGGACAGGAACACATGTGACATCACTTCCTGTTTGTTTGTGACTGAAGAGGAAGAAGTTTACAAGGAATCATTTAGAAGAGTTTCAAACATCAACTGATTGAATCCATGAATCTGAAAACGTGTTTGTGAGTGAAAGAGACAGACCTGTACAGACTGAACTATCTGTTCAACAGTCAGAGTGTTTCTGTAACAGGAGACACTCTTTACACTCCACTCAGCACAGGGACACTGAGGAACCAGGATACCAGACTCTAAACCCAGGATAAAGAGTTTGAGTGAATGTGGTGTTGAAGGTGTGGAGGTGGATCAGAGTGTCAGAGGAGACTCTGTAGAAGGACAGAGTGCCAGCAGGACAGTCCACATACACTGCTGCTCTGTTAGAGACAGAGGAGGAGGAGGAGGAGATGGATGTTTGTATCTTATTGTGACAGACAGACTGAGGACCACCATCAGAGCAGCTCAGACTCCAGGACTGATCATTGTATCCAAACAAACAGTCAGCACTGCCTCCTTTCCTTTTGATGCTTCTGTAACTCACTGATATAAAAACGTCTCCTCTCCACTCGACCTCCCAGTAACAGCGACCAGTCAGACCATTTCTACACAGCAGCTGACGAACATCAAATCTGTCTGGATGATCAGGATATGACTGAACCTCCTCCACATGTGTCACCTTCCTGTTGTTGTCAGACAGTTGGAGCTTTGTGTTCACTGTGTTTGTGTCGATTGTGAGTTGACAGGAATCTGATGGAGAGAACAAACACAATCCAGCTGCAGTTATTGATCCATCATCTGTTCATTGATTGACACTTTGATGATGACTCCTGACATGATGAAGATGGTTGAATGTGTGCTGCTTTGTTTTCATGAATCCCATTAAAAACACACTTACACTTCCTCAGACCTGGTCTCAACCATCGGACTCCAGCAGGCTCCACCCTGAAAGGAGGAGGGGGGTCAGAGCAGCACAGTCAGCATGCACACATGGACATTACATGGCTCTCACACACACACTGTTACACACTGAGCTCAAAGCTCGGCTCCACTGTTTTATTCAAAGAAATCTACATTTATTTATCAGCACATTTAAAAACAGCTTGAGCCAAAGTGCTGCACAGAGTAGAGAGAAAATAGGAAACATACACAGTAATGACTATAAAGACTGGTCAGGATTGAAAGCTACAGAGTACAAATGTGTTTCCAACCGGCTTTTAAAAATGTCCAGTGTTGGTGACGACCTGATGTGAAGGGCGACTGTTCCAGAGTTTGGCTGCAGCCATCGATAAAGCTCACCTCTGTTTTTACGTCTAGTTCTGGTCAGAAGCTGCTTATCTGCAGACCTGAGGGCTCCACTTGGATTATTTTGTTAAAGAGAGATAAGATGGAGCCAATCCATTCACAGATTTAAAGACAACCAGATCTGGAAGTGGATTCTACCACGTACTGGTAACCAGTGGAAAAAGCTGGTGATGGGTCGTCTAGCACAGACCCACCGCTGGAACCAGACAATTGATGAGGGAGAGAACTGTGACAGCGCCGTTCCTTCACTTGACCTCAGTCGCTCTCGTCTGCTCCCTCGTAACACTGCTCTTTATTGAGCTTACATGAATATGCACAAGTTCATTAACATATGACGTCTTACACAGGTATGAACAAAGAGTACCAGTCTGTGCATAGAGTGTGTGTGTGTGTCTGTGTGCGTGTGTGTGTGTGTGTTCCAGATGTGACCCTGTGACCCCAAAGCTGGTGCTAAGAGTCCAGCGGTCCCCCTAACAAAGGGCTCTTATACTTAACCAGACACAGAGTAGGTGTCCTCCTACACCAGGGGTCTCAAACTCGCGGCCCGCGGGCCAATTGCGGCCCGCAGGACGATAGTTTTTGGCCCCACCTTAATATGAAAATGTAATGTTAGTTTGATAATGTATGACACTTTACAGTGTTGTGGGCGGAGCTGAATTAACCCACCAATCAGGGTGGGATATGGATCTCAGGGGACACCAGCCGGGCTTGATGCAAGCAGGGAAACATTTCTCAATGAGTCAAAGTTCCAGCAGCGTTGCCCTGGAGTGTTTCTTTCTTTCCTGTGCCTGGCTGGCTTCCTCCTTTCTATTGGGCAAACGCCGACATTCGCCCCAGCGCGCTGCGTTCACAACACTTCAAAAAAAGTTGTTTTTTTAAGTTGCTGCCCAGCGGGACATTATACGTATATAGATTTATACACACGTCAGTGGGATTTAAAGTTATTTTTCCACAGAGAGAGATCTCATATTAACTCTCACAGTGATGCGTAGGCGGCGGGATAAAAGAAAAGTCATGAACTCAATGCAGCCCAATTTAGTCTGCAGTCACATAGCGACACCTGTTCATCGGCAACAACAGTCCCCGGTAACCCGGACTAATTATAGGGTCGCACCGTAATTTGTGGCTCGATGTTTTTATTTGCATCACTGCGTTTGCATTGCAGCAAACATGAACATTACATATATTTCAATATAATGTAAAAGCAGTCAAAACAACTAACATCAGAAACAGCTGATGTTATTTGTTATATGTCACGGTGTCATTTCCGCTTCTTTCTCCTGTAACAACAGCCCGGCGCCGTGAGCAGTCGCCTGTTTTGCGCTCGATATCCCTGCACTTTCTACCATCTGCAAACGCCACGGTGTTCGTGTCGTCATGAAAGACATGAACATCGAGCGTAAAAACAAAGGAGACTGCTACCGGCTTTTTATCTGCCGATCGCCGTGCTACGGTTGCAAGAAAAAGAAGCAGAAATGACGTTCTCTACGCGTTGAGACGTTCCCCGTCCGTCGGCTAAACGCTTGATTGAAACTTCAATGCGACAGTGACACCAAGTAGAATTATAAATGTCACATAGCCCAAAACATGTCTTTTTCAAAGCCTGCGGTGAAGAGAAAGGTTGGTGATGAGCACCGACAATTTCAGGAAAAGTGGGAAATGCAATATTTCTTTGTTGAGCACAGGGGCACCCCGACCTGTCTTATTTGCACAGAGAAAGTTGCTCTGCACAAGGAATACAATTTGAAACGTCATTACACAACTAGACATGCTGAGCTGGATGCAAAATACCAGGGAGACGAGAGAGCGAACCGGGTTGCCAGTCTTAAAACAGATCTACTGGGGCAGCAAGATTTCTCCAAGAAAGCAACCAAAGAGAATAATGCAGCAGTCGGAGCCACGTGGTTAGTGAGATGATTGCTAAAGCAGGGAAGCCATTCACAGAAGGTGCATTTGTCTAAAAGTGCATATTGCAGGCTGCAAATATAGTCTGTCCGGGAAAGAAAGGTCAGTTTAGCAACATCAGCCTTTGTGCCAACACCGCAGCAGATCGCATTTCTGACCTGTCAAGTGACATTTATGACCAACTGTGTGAGAAAGCCAAATGTTTCAGTGTATACTCAGTCGCTCTTGATGAGACCACAGACATCACCGACACTGCCCAGCTCCCAATGTATGTCCGTGGTGTTGATGACAGTTTTGAAGTGATGGAGGAGCTGCTCACAGTAATTCCAATGCATGGCCAGACCACCGCTCAGCAGATATTTACAAGCTGTGTGATGCCATTGAGAATGTTGGTTTGCCATGGAAGAGGTTTGTTGGAATAACAACAGATGGAGCGCCATCAATGACAGGGAGGAAACATGGACTGGTGGCACAAAACAAACTGGAAGAGGAAGGCGTGGAGGAGGCCATTGCTCTGCACTGCATCATCCATCAGCAGGTCCTTTGCAGCAAATGCCTGAAGTTTGACAATGTGATGTCTATTGTTGTGAAATGCATCAACCAAATCAGATCCAGGGGCTTAAAGCACCGAAGGTTCTGTGCTTTTTTAGAGGAAATGGAGTCAGAATATGGGGATGTGCTCGACTTCACTGAGGTACGTTGGCTCAGCAGGGGAAATGTATTAAAGAGACTTTTTGAGTTGAGAGCAGAAGTGAAGCCTTCATGGAGAAGGATGGAGTTAGTGTTCCTGTGCTAACTGATCCCAAATGGCTCATGGACTCAGCTTTTCTTGTTGATATGACACAAGAGCTTAATGTACTGAACAAGACGTTACAAGGCCAGGGGCAACTTGTCAGTGCTGCCTATGACAACGTGAGAGCATTCTCCACAAAACTGGCGCTCTGGAAAGCTCAGCTCTCTCAGACAAACCTTTGCCATTTCCCAGCATGCAAGGCTCTCGTGGATGCAGGCACACCATTCAGTGCTGACAAGTATGTTGATGTCATTTTGAGGCTACAGGAGGAATTTGATCACAGATTTGCTGACTTCAAGACACACAGAGCCACCTTTCACATTTTTGCGGACCCCTTCTCCTTTGATGTGCAAGATGCCCCTTCTGTGCTTCAAATGGAGCTCATTGAGCTGCAGTGCAACTCTGAACTCAAAGCAAAGTTCAGGGAGGTGAGTGGAAAAGCAGACAAGCTTGGACAGTTTTTGAGAGACTTGAGCCCTAGTTTCCCTCGGCTTTCCCGAATGTTCAAGCGGACCATGTGCCTTTTTGGTAGCACATACTTGTGCCAAAAGCTCTTCTCCACTTTGAACTTCAATAAGTCCAAGTACAGGTCCAGACTTACGGATGATCATCTTCAAGACATACTGAGGGTCGCAACTGCTTCCTCCCTCAGGCCAAATCTGGCTCGGCTATGCGAGAGGAAACGCTGCCAGGTCTCTAGTAGAGATGGACCGATCCGATATTACGTATCGGTATCGGTCCGATACTGACCTAAATTACTGGATCGGATATCGGAGAAAAATAAAAAATGTAATCCGATCCATTAAATATCACGAAAGCACCTCACAAAACTTGCAACACGCCGTAACTCACCTCAGAACGTTAGCACGTCGGAGCAGTATGCATCACGTGATAGAGCGGCTGTGGCATGCGGGACCTGTCGGTGGTCTGGATAGCATTTGGAGCTTCGCTAGCAACCTGGCATTTCATCTTCGACAAAGTTATCCCCGAGAGAAGTAAAGCAAGTGTGTAAGTCCATCTCTGAATGTTTGTAAAGCATTCCCACGTTAAGCTTAACAAGCGACTGCCTCTCGCTCTCCGGCTGCTACTTCAATCATGAAACTGCTTAACGATCAGCTGATCGGCTTTTCTGTCGCGAGTCCGTCTCTCTTGTTTGTTTTTGGTCCACTTTGCACCAGAAAGAGGAAACCAGCGGCTGAACAACAGCAGCACGTTTAAGCTTGATCAGCTGTTGTTACAATTTATTTAATATTACTTTCTACACCAGGATCTTTTTCTACGTAGCTGACGCTGGTAACTGTGCAGGGGCGGCTAAACTCTAGCAAAGTTTAGCCAGGGGGGGCCGATAGGGCATTAACTGGGAAAAGGGGGCACAAAGACATACTTTTCTTTCTTATTCTCATTTAAAATGTCGAGCTTTTAATAAATAATTATCTGAATCTTACACCCAAAGTTTTAATTTGATGTAAAATGAATAGAAGTCAATTACTGTATATAGTGACTATTAAGTCTAATATATATACCCTAGTAAGCTATAGTACTTTTTACTTTGGGAAGGTACCATCTGTGCAGTCTGCAATTTTGTTGAAGAAAGATGTTGAATCTATTTAATATTTCTTGAAAAGTAATTGATTTCTGTGCATTTTTTTTCACAATGCATCAAATTAAGGTTGATTACGTCGATTAAGCATCATGAGGTGGAGTGTGAGGGGTGGTTCCCTATTTTTTATTTATTTATTTTTGTTGTTGCTGGGAGTTGGAACCCTATTAGTTAGGTTGCTTAATATTTACGCTAAGTACTCTTTAAAATACCAGAATAGGGAGGATGGTGTAGGTCTAAGTTTATTAGATTGATCAGTATTGCTGAACTATGAAATGTTTTTTTTGTATACAGGTATAACAGAATAGCTTTAGTGTAGTTGTTGTTTTAAACTTGAGTATGAACTTGCAGACTTGCAAAATGCAGCAAGATATTTTAAAAAACAGTTTTGTTGATTAAAAAACACTATATCGGATTCATATCGGTATCGGCAGATATCCAAATTTATGATATTGGTATCGGTATCGGACATAAAAAAGTGGTATCGTGCCATCTCTAGTCTCTAGCAGCAAGGAGTAGGCAAGAGAAGCCATGTTCAGAAGAACAGTTCATTTTCTACAGTGTTCCATTCATGTTCAGAAGAAGGTTATAGAACTGTTGATACAGACATTTCAATCTAAATACAGCAGATATAGAAGCCTGAAAGATACACACAAGTTCACTGACTAAAAACATCTTATTATTATTTTATTTATGTATTACAGATTGATTTATTTTCTTATTAATTCTTAATTTGTTTATTTATTTTTCATATTTTGTGTTAAAAAATAAAAATAAAGAGATTTGAGAAGATTGGAATTTTTTAACCATGCCTTTCTTGTGGAAAACCTAATGCGGCCCAGCCTCACCCAGACTCTGCCTGCAGCGGCCCCCAGCTAAATTGAGTTTGAGACCCCTGTCCTACACCATAAATCAGTAAGAGAGGGTACGACCTCTTTCATGGCCCCAAGTGGTGTGTGCATGCCAGAGCATTCTGGAAGGCACACAGAGTCTTTACACACTACTAAGGATCAATCCTCTATCATTATGCAATCAATTATACAACTCTAAGCATATATGAGTAAATATTTCTAAGTATAAATGACAATCAACAATATAAACCTTACAGCTGGTTTTAATAACAGAATTTATTTGTTTCTCAAATGAGAAAGAGCTATCGAGAAACACTCCTAAATCTTTAGTTCTGAACTTTTCCAGTGGGCCAAGGTCAACATTATTAGATAATGCTAATTCTTTTCCCTTACATTATAACAATGTGAGGAGTTAATGCTAAGTATACTGCCATTAGCGGCTAATTCTAATTAGGGGTGAATAATTATTAGTAGCTAATGCTAATATCGTTTTCTCTTCCCTTTTAACAATGTGAACAGCTAGTGCTAGGTAGGCTGATGCTAGCAGCTAATGCTAATTTGACGTGAATTAGCATTATATTAGTGAGGAGTTAATGCTAAGTAGGCTGCCATTAGTGGCTAATGCTAATTTTAGATGAAAAAGCATTAGCAGCTAATGCTCATATTGTTTTCCTTTGCTTTGTAAGAATGACAGCAGCTAGTGATACGAAGTCTACCATTATTAACTATTGTTAATTTGATGTAAATTAGCATTATCCGATAATGGTAACCCTTTTCCCCTGCATTATAACGATGTCAGGAGTTAATGCTAACTAGGCTGCCATTAGGGGCTAACTCTAATTAGGTGAATAATTATTAGCAGCTAATGCTATTATTGTTTTCCCTTTTAACAATGTGAGCAGCTAATGCTAATTTGATGTGAATTAGCATTATATTAGTGAGCAGTTAATGCTAAGTAGGCTGCCATTATTAACTAATGCTACTTTGACGTGAATTAGCATTATGTGCTAATACTAATACTGTTTTCCCTTACTTTTTAACAATATGAGCAGCTAATTCTAAGTACGCTCTTGTAAATAGGTAATTCTAATTTAGTGTGAATTAGCATTATTCAATAATGCTAACACTGTTTTCTCTTACTTATTAAAAATGATAGTAGCTAATACTAATACTCTTTCCCGTTGGGTAACAACGATGTGAGGAGTTAATGCTAAGTAGGCTGCTTTTAGAGGCTTATTCTAATTAGGGCTGAATAACTATTAGTAGCTAATGCTAATATTGTTTTCTCTTTCCTTATAACAATATGAGCAGCTAATGCTAATTTGATATGAATTAGCATTATATTAGTGAGGAGTTAATGCTAAGTAGGCTACCATTAGCAGCTAAAGCTAATTTGAGGTGAATAAGCATTAGTAGCTTATGCTAATACCCTTTTCTCTTGTTTTATAATGATGTGAGACGTTAATGCTAAATAGGCTTCCATGAGTGACTCCTTTCCCTTGCATTATAAAGATGTGAAGAGTTTATGCTAAGTAAGCTGCCATTAGCAGCTAATGCTAATACTGTTTTCCCTTTCTTTATACAACTTGAGCAGTTATTGCTAAGTAGGCCACTTTTCTCTGCTAAAGATTTCTGTGACCATGATAGAAACTCTGATAAGCTAATGCTGCTAAGCTAATGCTGTTTATGGGCCCTGTTAGAATCAATATTTCATTCTCATTCTGTTGTTTGAGAACAATAACAGAAAAATGTGCACTTCAGAACAAATTTATTGTGAATTCAGCTGTGAATGTACAGTTTGTCATTATTTAAGCTTCCATTTCCAAATGTTAGCTGACACTTTATTAGGTACACTGGCATCTATATCAGGTACACCTGTGACCTAAATGTTCCTGCAAACAGACTCCTTGGAGACCCCTACATAAATATCCATGAACTATCCAGCTAGACTAGTGTGTCTGTCCCTGAAAATATTCCTGCATGTGTGATTGTTCATGTGTCATCTGCAGGAAACAAACAGGAAGTGAGTGAAAGACACGGGAAATGTTTCCAGCTCTTCCTCCTCTATCAGATTTTCTCTCCATACCTGAGAGTGTCCAGTCTCCAGCCTGGATCCTTCAGTCCAGCCGACAGCAGCTTCATTCCTGAGGGACCTGGATGATTGTAGCTCAGGTCCAGCTCTCTCAGATGGGAGGGGTTGGAGCTCAGAGCGGAGGCCAGAGAAGTACAGCTTTCCTCTGTGATCAGACAGCCTGACAGACTGCAGACACACAAAACAACAATCTATCTGTCAACAGTTGTTTTCTCTTTGTCACAATAACATCTATCCATCCATTGTAACTTTATTTATAAGTGACAATACCCAACAGACAACAACAGTCATCTGAAGCTGTTTAACAGTGTAAGGTAACAGCCTCCACTGTGAGCAGCACTTGGTGATGGTGGGAAGAAGAGCTCCCTTTGACACAAAGATCCTCCCAGTGAAAACAGGCTCCAGGAGGAGCATCTACCATGACTGGTTGCAGGGTGAGGGGAAAGAGAAGAGATGAGCTCAGAGAGACAAGAACAAAACAGAGAGACAAAAGTTAAGGACATGCAGTAGTGACATATAAAAGCATCAGGAGTGAAAAGAGGGGAGAAGAAAGCAGAGCATCATGGGAAGTCCACCAACAGCCTGAGCCTATAGCAGCATAACTAAGGGATGGTTCAGGGTCACCTGATCCAGCTCGAACTATAAGCTTTATCAAAAAGGAAAGTTTGAAGCTGATCTTCAAAGTAGAGAGGGTGTCTGTCTCCTGAACTCAAACTGGGAGCTGCTGCCACACCCAGTCCAACATAGCCAGGCTTTCTTTGCTGCTTTGACAAAACCTCAAATCCCAGTCAGAGATGATGAGCATCATCACAGTGATGATCATTTCTCTGTAACCCAGGCTTTCTGCTTCAGGATCTGTGCACGCTCACAGAACAAGGAGACCTTTAAACATTATTTCACTAAATGGATGGACTGAGCTCAGCCTACAGATGAACTGGTGCCAGAGATCATAAAGAACATCAAACAGTCAAATTCAACACTTTAATGGAAATATGAGATTAATGCTGCAGACAATCATGAAGCTGCTGAATTCATGAACATCAAGAATGCAGCGAGTGGTAAAATAAAGATTTGACCTCAGTGTGCTCAGTGTTCCTGTCTATTCCTAACATATTCCTAACATGATAGCTGCACTTTAGAGCTCTAAAACTGGAACTGACACATGTTTAAACTCTACATGTTACTCAGTACATTTAGTTCTGACACTCGCCCACAGTCCAACAAAGGAAACATGGAGATCACATCAGTTTGTCACCAAAGTCTAATTATTAGGGCAACTTAACCTGTTATAATCTCGTTAACTCATTAACTGATTAACGTCAGTAATTATTTTAATCACAGTGTTTAAAATCATGATTATTGTGAAAGTGCTCACTGGCTCTGAATATAAAAGCCATGGGTCACAGGAGGGATGTTGATCAGTGCTGGCTTGAAATGGGCGTCATTATGCGTCTCAGTCAATGGGAGCATTGAGGGTGGGCCTAATACTACTGCAGCGCTCACATGACCAAGGACAGAAAGAAAGGGGCGGGGACAGAAACATGGAGACAGGTACAGATCTTTGACATGTTCATTTTAAACTGTTCCAGGAGGCAGTGTTGATACAACTAAAGTTATCTGTTGTTGAAGAAGTCGGTCTGAGGAACGTTCTTAGGATCAACAAATGACGGCATGTATGAGCCTCAAGACACAGCACCACAAGAAGAACACATGAGCTGTAGAAAAAGGAGAGACTACGAAAGCCACGGCGTTACAACGTGAACATGCTTGATCAGAGTGTGATTGTGAACAGGAGGAAGACTCAGCTGAGAACAGTGTGGTGGACACAGAGCAGAGCCCACCATCAGTACAGAGGCCTGTCCATTAGAGTGCTGCTCCAACATGCAGCACATGTACTTGGCCACAGCTGCAACATCTGTACCTGTGAAAGCTTCTTCTCTGTTGCTGCTCATATTGTGCAGAAGAAGAGAGTTTCTTTATCATCAGAAAATGTCAATGAGCTTGTGAGTCTTAGCAGCTGGCTCGGTGCAGAGGAGGAAGAACATGTCAGTCAGAGGAAGATAAATGCAGTTCATGTTGTCAACTCAACCTGGACTGTTGAAAGAGTTTTTCTTTGTCTGGTTTCTGACTGAGATTCTCCAAAGGAAATCCAGCACAAACACACACTTCACACACTCAAAGTCCTGCACAGTAAATGAGCTGATGAGCGTTTGTGCTGCTGCCTGATAACAGAACAATAGTTCTGCTGCTTCCTGTTCTGCAAACACACATTTATAAATGTTCACTTGCTGTTGATCAAAGGTATGTTGGTGGCTCTGGACGCTGAGGGAACTTTGTAAAAAACTAGATCAAATGTTAACGTCCTGGCAGAGGCAAAGAACTTTGATTTGATATTTGATTAGATTCATGTTTCAGCTCAGACTGACAGAAATATTTGAACTGCTGCTGTGTTAAAGGGAACACTGCTGTTAGAAAGCACCTGATCTGTTTCTGCACACTGAATGTTGCACTTCTCATACTGCAGTACTATTAAAATAAGTACACAATGCACTACTTTTGAACTCATGATTGAATGTTGCTGTAACAAAGCCATTAATGTGATTCAAAGTGTTCATGGTTTCCCAGCACAACAAATGATTGCACAAGTGTGACTGATCCACTTTCTAATGTGTGTGTAGCCCACACTGTGTGTCACTGTGTCACAGGTGAGTCTGTGTGTCCAGGTTCTATGAGGACAACAGGATATAGTGACTGAGTCCAGCAGCTTAAAGTCTGACTCCATCCTCCATTTAAATAACTCACAGCAACAACTGAATAGCTTTGCCTTTGTGTAGCTGACACTTCATTTTAATGTCCTTCTATTCTGGTTCATCTGGTCTCAGTTTCTATAAGCACACAGGTTTCATCAGGACTCTATGACCTCAGTAATCTTTGCTGGGCCTTAATGCTCTGAACAAAGCTGCACATCACAAGACTAAATAGAAATGAATCAGTCTTTCATTCTCACTGCTGTTTGACTTCAGCTCTCAATGTCCCACCATAACCCATGGAAAGAATTACTGTCCATCCAGGCTGCTGAACATGAAGCTGATGAAGGTGGAGTATTGTGAGGGCTGATGGAGATGATGATGAGGAATCCAGGAGCAGTGGGTGGATGGCAGCATCAGCATGAAGGATCAGTGTGAGAACACATCATCATCCACAAAGGAAACCAGTCTGAGTGTCTGACGCTCTTGTTAGAAAGATGCAGTCCCAGCAGTTAGCTTGTCTGCTAGTTAGCTGAGAGCTAACTCACTTGTACATTGAATACCAAACTGTGTAAACCAGGGGTGTCAAACATATGGCCCGTGGGCCAAATCCAGCCCTTGACATAATTTCATATGTCAAATATTGATGAATTTTCAGGCTTGCTGATAATCAATGTGAGCACGGCTGAGGTTTTATTCTGATGAGCAAACCATGTGGCCAAACACTTTAAGAGACAGACTGGGATCATACCATTATGTGAAAGAGGACGGAAATGTCCCATAGACAGCAAGGGTAGTGGTAGAGACCAGTACACAGAGAAATGGGAGCTGTACTGAAATGCAAGCGTGTCAGGAAAGAGTGAAAAGGCAAAATGAGCAGCATCTGGCTGCATTTCAGTGATATTGGAGACCACAAAGCTGAGTGCAACATTTATACAGGAGATATACAGGAGACGCTGAGAGTAGAACTGATAAAATTAGGAGCTGGCTAAAGTGAGACCCATTTTTATTTCCACCCATTTTCCACTGTGGAGGACAAAAGGTTTCAAACTGGTCCAGGTCTTAAACCTCACGTGTTCTTCCTAATAGCAGTAAATGGATAGAAATAAGGCTTTTATGAAAACACTGAATAAAACTTGCTGCCTTTAAAAAGACTAAATGTACAGTTCAGTATTGAATACTACATAAAATAAACTATATATAAAGTGTGTCTGAATGGCAGAGATGCAGAAATATGTGCATGTAGCACAGAGCCACGGCTCAGTGTCTGAATGAGTCTCACAGACCTGAATGTGCTGTTGAAGCCATTTATAATTATAACGTAATTCTTTACTCGTTTGATCTGCTCCTTACCACAAGCCACCAGACGTAGAAGGTTTTGGACTTTTAACTATATTTTCTGAAGTTTTACAACTTTTCTTACTGTTAAAAACCTCGTTATGGCCATTCATGCTGTACAAAGTAATTAGACATGTGTGGTATCTACAGAAACGTCAGGATCTCAGCTAAAAGTTCACAAAACCATCTCAACAACCACCAAACAGCTGAAACAGCAGGTGAACAGATCACACAAAAAAGATGTAAACACAAATCCCCCTGATCATCTGTTTTTTAAACATGAAGCGTCATTTTGGACGTTCATTTACTGCTGGTTCAGTGAATTTTGGTTGGACAGTGATGAAACCTGCAGCCTCAGAATCTGTGAGAAGTCTGCTTTCAGCATAAGAGTATGTTGCCCTTCAAAACACCTCCACTTCTCCTCTTATTAGAGGACTGCCTTATTATTAATCTGCTAATTCTGTCAGTTGATGAAAGAAAAATGCTTGATCTCACCTGAGAGTTTCCAGTGTACAGCGTGGACTCTTCAGTCCTTCAGACAGAAGCTTCACGCCTGAATCCTTCAGGTTAATGTTACTCAGGTCCAGCTGTCTCAGATTAGAGGTCTGAGAGCTGAGACCTGAGGCCAGAGCTTCACAGCTTCTCTCTGACAGGTCACAGTGACTCACTCTGAAAAATAACAGATAAACAATTACAAAAATAAAACACTTATGTTGAAGCGTAATGAGATACTATTATATTTAGCAATATTTCATCTTGTTTTGTCAGGAAACTGAGCACTGATGCAGAGCAACATGTGGAGAGAATCAGAGGAGAAGAAGTGAAGAGAGAACAGCAGTAAAACAACACTGAATTGTTCAGTGTGCTTTTGATATCAACAGAATGTGTCAAATTTCTTTATTTTGTATTTGTTTTAGTAGAATTGATGATTATCACTTAGATAACAACCACAGGCCAGGTCTAAATTGCACTTTGGTGACAGTTACACCCAGAAATATTTCAGAAACGTGGACAATTTGTGCTCCATTGTATTCAGTATTGAACAAACTGAGTACCGATGACCACTTAATATTTTTGATATTTTATTTGAGTTGTTCCACCTGATCTGTGTTAACTAGAATAAACATTTAAAAGCTAAAGCTATGATCACATATGTACTTACAGAGCTTTGTTGGAGGCTTTGACCACTGGCAGCAGCCTCAGAAGAGCCTCCTCTGAAGCAGAGTATTTCTGCAGGTCAAACACATCCAGATCTTCTTCTGATGACAGTAAGATGAAGACCAGAGCTGACCACTGAGCAGGAGACAGTTCATCTGTGGAGAGACTTCCTGATCTCAGGGACTGTTGGATCTCCTCCACTAGAGAACGATCATTCAGTTCATTCAGACAGTGGAACAGATTGATGCTTTTCTCTGCAGACAGATTCTCACTGAGCTTCTTCTTGATGTACTGAACTGTTTCCTGATTGGTCAGTGAGCTGCTTCCTGTCTGTGTCAGCAGACCTCGTAGGAGAGTCTGATTGGTCTGCCAGCTACTTCCTGTCTGTGTCAGCAGACCTCGTAGGAGAGTCTGATTAGTCTTCAGTGAAAGACCCAGGAGGAAGCGGAGGAACAAGTCCAGGTGTCCATTTGGACTCTGTAAGGCCTCGTTCACAGCACTCTGGTGGAGAGACTCTTTTTTTCTAAAAAAACTAGAGCGCTTGGATGTTGTTTGTTGTTGTTCCATCAGATTGAGTCCAGAGTTGATGAAGGTCAGATGGACATGAAGAGCAGCCAGAAACTCCTGAACACTCAGATGGATGAAGCAGAACACCTTGTCCTGGTACAGTCCTCTCTCCTCTTTAAAGATCTGTGTGAACACTCCTGAGTACACTGAGGCTGCTCTGATATCGATGCCACACTCTGTCAGGTCTGATTCATAGAAGATCAGGTTTCCTTTCTGCAGCTGATCAAAAGCCAGTTTTCCCAGAGACTCCATCATCTTCCTGCTCTCTGGACTCCAGTGTGGATCTGTCTCAGCTCCTCCATCATACTTGACCTTCTTCACTTTGGCCTGAACCACCAGGAAGTGGATGTACATCTCAGTCAGGGTGTTGGGCAGCTGTCCTCCCTCTCTGGTTTCCAGCACATCCTCCAGAACTGTAGCAGTGATCCAGCAGAAGACTGGGATGTGACACATGATGTGGAGGCTTCGTGATGTCTTGATGTGGGAGATGATCCTGCTGGCCTGCTCCTCATCTCTGAATCTCTTCCTGAAGTACTCCTCCTTCTGTGGGTCAGTGAACCCTCTGACCTCTGTCACCATGCCGACACAGTCAGGAGGGATCTGATTGGCTGCTGCAGGTCGTGTGGTTATCCAGAGGCGAGCAGAGGGAAGCAGTTTCCCCCTGATGAGGTTTATCAGCAACTCATCCACTGAGGTGGACTTTCTAGGGTCAGTTAGGATTGTAGTTTTGTGGAAGTCCAGAGGAAGTCGACACTCATCCAGACCATCAAAGATGAACACAACCTGGAAGTCTTCAAAGCTGCAGATTCCTGCTTCTTTGGTTTCAGTAAAGAAGTGATGAACAAGTCCCACCAAGCTGAACTTTTCCTCTTTCAGCACATTCAGCTCTCTGAAAGTGAATGGAAATATGAACTGGATGTGCTGGTTGGCTTTGTCTTCAGCCCAGTCCAGGCTGTATTTCTGTGTTAAGACTGTTTTCCCAATGCCAGCCACTCCCTTTGTCAGCACTGTTCTGATTGGTTCATCTCTTCCAGGTGAGGCTTTAAAGATGTCTTCTTGTCTGATGGTTGTTTCTGGTCTGTCTGGTTTCCTGGATGCTGTTTCAATCTGTCTGACCTCATGTTCATCATTGACCTCTGCAGTCCCTCCCTCTGTGATGTAGAGCTCTGTGTAGATCTGATTCAGGAGGGTTGGGTTTCCTGCTTTAGCGATGCCCTCAAACACACACTGGAACTTCTTCTTCAGCTTAGACTTAAGTTTACGATGACAAACTGCAGCTTGAAGTTCTGAATGAGAAGAAAAATAAACACTCAATTCCAAAAAGAACTAATCTTTAAAACATGTTGCTCCATCTTCCATCTCTGGAAAATGTTCATTTATCCAGCAGCTTAAATCTTTAGATAAATCCTCTTACTGCTCTGCAGATGGTCAGCCAGCTCCTCCTGCTTCATTCTCCTCAGGAAGTCCACCGTGATCTTCACAAATGCCTCTCTGCTGCTGCTCCTCTGACTCTCTAAGCATTCTGGGTAATCTGGACTCAGAACCTTCTGGATCTTCTTCAGCTCGTTCTTCACAAAAGTGATGATGTTGTCCTCCAGCAGCTGGAACAGAATATTTATGAATGAGCCAATCAGACTGAAATCATGGAGCCAAACATCAGATCCATGTTGGACACACTGACGATCCACTGGTCTCCAAAGAGCAGCATGGAGATGACTGTGAACAGAACAGATGTAACAGTAGTTGTTGTGCATGTACAGACCATAAATATGGAGTCCAGCTGTGTTTGATGCTGCTGGGCAGACTGACCACTGGGAACCTCTGAGCTCTGCTGCTCCACTCTGTGGAGGAACCATGAAGGATTAGATCAACACAGGATAAAGATCCAGGAGTTTCTGCTCAAATAACTTCATCTGAATCAAGTCTGTCAAGTTTTAAACTCTCAGATTGTGAACATATCAGTAATTTTCAGTCTGTTTTCATGGACGTCCTTTCAGTGGTGATGTCAGGGATGATTTTGAAGAAGCTCATCAAACTGAACCATCAGCAGATCACTGCTCCAAAACCAGAACATGATCCGAGTCTCCCTCCACCACCAGAACACCAGCTTTACTAACGTGGTAGATCAGTGTAGTACAGATCAATAACTGATGAGTCATTTGATCAAAATCACTGAGTGCTTCACGTCTGACCCTCTGATGCTTCTGTAGACATTTTGCATATTTAATGAATGTCTGACAGTTTTACATTCATTCTATGAACACAGTGGAAATGTTGTGTTATAGTCTCCATGTTGTTTCCAGCATCATAAATTCTTAAGTTCAGAAAATTAGATTCTTTCTTCACAGCTGAAAAACAACAACATTTATTCTCTATTGAAATCTGCATCGTCCACTCCAAAGGTCACAATCTGAAGGTAACATCTGGTTTTGTTCCCTGTGGTTAACTCTGAGCATCAGTATGGTGGGATTTATCCACTACATCCACACCACTGTGGTTCAGTGTTGTCCTGATGGAGTAACAGCAGCCAGTATGATCCAGGCTTTAGCTGCTGGGTCTCTGTGTGACCTCTCAGACTGTTTAACAGATCAGACACAAAGAGAATCAGAGCAGCTCTGTTCTTTAAAGACAAACATGAACCCACTCAGGTCACACTTTCCCCACAGATATGAGCATCACTGTCCTCAAACAGCAAATGACCAAGTCGAACATTTGGATCTTTTCTCTTTCATTGTTTTCTTTTTAATGAATCTTTGTAACAATCTGAGGATGTTTCAGGTCATATTTATCCAGGAAACACAAACATGTAAAGGAGTCATCACAGCTCTCTGACCTCGTTGCTCCAGGTTCACCACTGAAGTTTGGATTTCCACCTTTGGACCAGTCACTCCTCACAGAGGGACAGCTGGACCCTGCAGACTGTGACCTCTGACCTCTGCAGACACAAACATGATTGAAGCAGCTGTGATCACACAGACTGCAGATAATGCAGCTGTTTCCTGTCAGTAACATCCTCTTAGATTAGAGTTCAGCTTTTTACAGGAAAACTGGACAAAACTGATTTTTGTTACAAACTCATTTTCATTTCCTCTCAGCTCACAAACACAGTCAGACAATCAACCAGAGTCAACACTGATTATAATGTCAGTGCAGAATTATTTCTGTTACTCAGTGAGTTCAGCTCTCTGACCTCGTTGCTCCAGGTTCACCACTGAACTCTGGATTATAACCTTTGGACCGGTCACTCCTCACAGACGGACAGCTGGACCCTGCAGACTCTGCTCTGTCCTCCTCTTCCTCCATCATCATCTTCAGTCAGTCTGAGAGGTAAACCACAAACACTCAGTGAGTTCACATTAACAGGAGTAACTGAGTTACAGTCGCTGACCTCTGACCTGTCATGTGACCATGAAACCAGGTCAATATGTCTGTAGGTTCAGTCATCCAGGTCATGTGATCTAAGGAGCTTGGAGAGAAAAGAGACGTCTTTAAGTTTCTGGAAGACGTTTCATCAGAGAAGCTTCTTCAGCTCTAAAACCAAACGGTGGAGAGTCCCAGATATTTAAACCTGAGAGGGAAAGAAAGCATGTCGCTGACCCACCACTGATGTTATTTCAAGGAGGAAACTGAGAGCCTTTGCACCAGGAGCACAAACATCAGCTCCAGCAATGATCCACTGATGTGTTTTTATTCCATGTATGAATGTTGTTATTGACAGAGATGACGTTTGTGTGTCAGTGATGCAGTGACTGTTGTTGTTACCTGTACAGGCTGGTTAGACTCTATGAAACAGATCATACAGATCTCTGCATGTTAGAAGAGACTATTAAAGGTCATGAATGAGACAAAGGCAGGGAGGCGTCCTTTACAGCTAAACAGCAGAGTGAGAGAACAGCCAGCACCTCTACATTTATCACATTATACAGCACATGTATGATACTGACAGGGATGAGAAGAATTTAGTGATTCTGATCCCATCATTGATATTACTTATTGATTCTCAGTAGCTCTGCTCTGACAGTCACCACCATCACTGAGCAGCATATCAAAGACATTTGTGCACATTAACTGCATGTTGTGGCTCAAATGTTTGTGCATGTTGGAGGCATTTCCTCTTTGTTGTGATCAGTGTTGGTCATTACTCAAAACAGTCATTATTACACATATTACACAGAACACTTTGATTAAAAGTAATGGAGTACGTTACTTCATTACTCCTCATAACATTACTTTGATGTTACTGTGTAAAATGAACAAATGAGCATGTAACAACATAAAGCTGAGGTACAGCCCCACACACCAACACAGATCCTGATGAGGTCACGTGATGTTTCTCTGAGTGTTTATGAACACAAATCAAAGATGAAACAGCACAAAGACACTTCAAAGTGATTCTACTGTAGAAACATGAACAGGTAGAAACCTGCAGCCTGACTGCTCATCACTTTGTTACCTGTTCAAGTTCAGCAGCAGCAGCTCACTTTATCACGGTGCTGGTCTGGGGTCAGTGTTTACTCAGCTTTAACCTCACTCTGGGTTCTTGGCTAGCTTAGCGTTAGCTTAGCGTTAGCTTAGCGCTAGCTTAGTGTTAGCTTAGCGTTAGCTTAGTGTTAGCATACTGTGTGCTAGCTTAGCGTCAGAGCTCTGCAGGTGTCTCGTGTGTAAATATTAATCACAGTGACAGTAAAGGAGGTAAAGGGCTGTGACGTCATCACGTACGCTGCGTCCTCTGTGGGCTCTGAGTGAACTCAAAGTACAAACTACAAGTACACAAACACGAACGTAGCTCAGAGTGGCGGACACACTCGGCCTCGTTGGTCCAGCTGTGAGTCCGTTACCGTGAACTATGGAGCGGCAGATTTGTGCTGAACTAAGCTGCACACAGCTGATGTTAGCCAGGAAACATTACACACTGACTTTAATGGAGAGACCGGAAATACAAACACACACAGTTTGTTGTGTGAAGAAATCAAACACGAGCTGAACAAACAGTAAAGTTCCTAAAGACAAACTGTTAAAGGAGGAAACAAAGCAAACTTACAGTTTCTTCACACCAACAACAAGCTCCACTCCACACCTGGACACTAAACACGGACACACAGGTGAGCTGCTTCCTGGAAGGAGGCGGGGCTCCACCTGAAACTCAGCACAGGTGGGAGGGGCTCAGCTCTGTGTGTGCTGATGTGTTAACTTTAAAAATATGCCGTCTGACTGCTCAGACTGAGTCAGAGTAAAGTTCACATGCTGACGTGTGGAGACATGAAACCTTGTTGTAGCTGCAGGTGTGAACACACTGATCCCAGATCAGCTCTGCTGTATTTGTAACATGAACATTTCTGCTGCAAAGCTTCAAATGTTCAGCATGTTTCTCTGTTTCCAGTCTATAGATCCAGTCACACTTTCTACCTTCACCTGTGCAGTAAAGACTGAGAGCAGAGCTGAAACCAAGCGTCCAATCAGGGAGCAGCATCAACACCTGAGCTTCATTCAGACTCTGTTATTGAAGATGTTGTTGGTACAAAGTTCATCTGCTGCTCACATGAATCCATGAAAGATTTATTTCACTGAATGTTTCTTCAAAGCTCATTTCAACCTGTTGAAGTCATGAATGAAAGTGCAGACTGAGAGTGGATCACATGATGTTTGAGGTGTGTCATGTGACATGTTCAGTATTGTCACACATGTCTAGATTGTCCCTGATATCATAACTGCTCAAACACTGATGATTATATTTGAAGAATTATTCCTGATGGCAGCAAAGTTTGAATGGAGCTCTCTGTCTGTGCTGATTTGTCGCCCTCTGGAGGTCAAAGCACAAACTGCATGATGTCACTGTAACCACCACAGAGACAGGAAGTGTTTTTATGACTGAAACACTGAAATGATGCTAACGGCTGTCGTTAGGCTCATTGACAGCACCCAAAACCTTGGCTGATTGTGACCCACACCCGTTTTCACACCGTGGCTCGTGTGATTAGGTAGAGGATCAACAGGGGCTCCGTGTCCCTGAATTTAAACTGAATCTAAACACACCGTGCACAATGCCAAGTTAGATAATGGTTAAAAGAACAAGATAAGAATAAATAAAAAGATAAAATAAGGATAAAAAATAACTTAAAAAAATAAAATAAAAAGATAAATAACTGCAAATAAGTACAAATAAGTAACTGAAGACACGTGTGGTCTGCAGATGTCGATGTACATGGATGTACATGGAGTTTAATGTGCAAAATGAACTTAGTGTGCAAAGTGACCTGATGTGCAAACTGCAGTTTGAGGTCGGTCAGCTGTTCAGGAGTCTGATAGCAGTGGGGAAGATGGAGTTGTTGAGTCTGGATGTTCTACATTTCACACTTCTGAACCTTCGTCTCGAGGGCAGAGGTGTGTCTCTCCTCTGGACTCTGTGATGGTAGCTGCTCTGCAGAGAGGGCAGCGGGGTCCTGATGATCTTCTCCACAGTTGTTATCACTCTCTGCAGGTGTTTGTGGTTTGCAGTAGTGCTGCCGTACCATGCAGTGATGCAGCTGTCAGGCTGCTCTCCACAGTGCAGCTGTAGAACCTGCTGAGGATCTTGGCCAACATACCAAATTTCCTCAGCCTCCTCAGGAAATACAGCAGCTGCTGAGCCTTCTTGACCAGCTGTGTGAGTTTGAGTCCCTCACTGACTCAAACTCCTTCAGTGACACTTGCAGCCTTGCAGATTAGTTTGCTGATCCTGATGCATCTCTGCAGCTGATGCTGTCCCCCAGCAGACAACAACAACATAGATGCTCTCACTAGTCCACTTTACCCTCTAATCACATCTCTGACATCTGCAGGTTGCTCCATAGAGACTCTTGTGCAATGCCAGGTGTTTGTGTTTGTCTGTAGGTACACATTAGATATGACCATAGACGCACACACACAAGTGAACACAGCAGCACAGATGGTTTCCACCTGCTTCCCTCTTTCTTCACACAACTGTGAGGATGATGAAGAGGTTTCAGGACGAGGTGGTCAGCAAGCACAGGATAAAGCAGGGCCATGAAACTCTCTGGTGCAGCAGATGTTTAATCAGACTCAGCTTTAGGCTTCTTTTCCCACCTGGCAGCAAAGTAACAGCTTCACTAATGTGAACAGTCACAATGTTAAACGTTTCTATATCTTCATATATTTTTATCTGTTGATGCTGCAGAATAAAGTCTGTTAACAGAGTGCAGGATGTGTAGAGCAGGTCCAGCTCTCCCTTTACTGTGTCCACTTTCATCAGCCCCTGTGAAGTGACACAGAGTGCATGTGTGTCTGTCAGCTGTTGTTTGTTGTGAAGGATGGAACAAATGAACACACACTTTTAGAGAAATCTGAAAAAGCAACACGTGCTTGGGCTCCTTCTGTGCTCGTCTTCATTAATGCTGATCTTTCTTTCCTGTTTGTTCTTTGGCACAAGCTTCAGTCTTTTCTCCCAGGGCTCCTTCACACTTAGAAACACACCTACATTCATTTATACACAAACATCATGAAACAAAGGCTTTGTAAAAGAGGACATGAGATCCTCTCTGAACAGCACATTCATATCAAACACAGGACTGAACAGGATATACTGAGTCTGTGCTGTTTTCATTGTTACTTGCTGAGTATTTTTCCAGTGTTTGAAATGTGACTCAAGTCTGATTCTTCTACTGTGTGTGAACTCTAAGCAGCTGCATTAAACAGCTGCTTTTCAAACCAGGCTCAATCCTATGACTCTGTGAATGTAAACTTTTGTCACCTGCATGAATAACAATCCTTGATCTAGTCAGGACTGCAGTGCTCCTGTGATCCCAGCTTATAGATGGAGGCTAGCATGAGAGGCTCAGCAGCTAAAGCAGCACACCTGGGTCTCCCAGCCTATTAAAAGCAGCCCTTTGCTTCACCTGCTTCACTAAACATTATTATTATTATTTAAGCAGAGTGGTGTGATTGATGTAGGCATTGCTGTGTGACAGGAGGACTTTTCTTGAAACAGCTCGTGTGACGTGAGCTGACGTAAAAACAGTGATGTTAGCTTGATTCTCTTGGCTAAAACTATTTTAAAAAGAGGGTCAATCATGCAAATCTGCCAATAGAAGCCAAAGTTACAGCCCCTCAGAGTTTAAAGAGAAAAGGCCCGTTTCCAACACTCGGTTGTGCAAAGGGAAACAGGCCCACAGTGCCTGAGTGTGTGGGTAATTCTTCAAATAATATTCAAAAGCAAACATTTTTAAGCAGGTAAATAAAATTCAATCATTTCTGCTCTTCAATACCTAAGAAATGAAAACTGGCAGATGGTCCCAAAATGTGAAACGCCTGGCTATCTGTGCATTTAGTGCTGCAAGTTTTCACTGTTTACCTTCAGAAGCATAAATCTCTGCACAGATAATGTTCATATGTGGATTCCTGGTTTTCTGCAGTTAATTGTGACCCAAAGCGTATTTTTAAAGTGGTTCCAGGCAATAAAGTCTAAAAATAAATACATCTACTTCCTTTTTCTGTGTTCCAGCCTCAGTGACTCTGACACAGTGCTGTAATATTTACACCTCTGATGAAAACAGAGTTTGTAGTTGCAGAGAAATACTCGACTCATTTTGGGCATTTACGAGCAGGAACCTCAGAAAGCCCCTCGCTGCTTCACTGGTTAAGAAGCAAAGCAAACATTAGTTCACAGTGATGTTAATTAAGGCCCAAAGTTTAGGAACGAACGTCAGCACTTCACTAATGAATGTAATGCTGATTCATGTGCTTGTTTTGTAATGTGCATGTTGTGCGTTGCTATTTCCCATATTCTTTGGCACTGATAGATGAAGAGTCTCAGGCAGGACCGAGGCTGCCAGCTGCTGACAGTGAGCAGGGAGAGAGCAGCAGAAGCTGGGCAAGAGCAGGGCACCTTCAGCCCCCTTCATCAGTCAGAAATCATTTGGGTGTCTGTGTGAAATGTCTGATTTTTAAAATCTTTTTGTAGACATATTTATTAAATGTTTAACAATTATATAGAAGAAAGACAATGTAAAGAACAAAACATGACAAAACAAAATGAGTTGAAGTTATGAACTGTTTCTGAGAGACAAATAACACCAGGATCCTTTTTGTGTAGCTGACAGCTGGTAACTGTGCAGGGGCGGGTCTAGCAAAGTGTTGCCAGGGGGGCAGGTAGGGCATTAACAGGGAGAGGGGGGCACAAAGACATACTTTTCTTTCTTGTTCTCATTTAAAATGTCTCACTTTTAATAAATAATTATCTGAATCTTACAACAAACGTTTTCATCTGATGTAAAATGTATAGAAATCCATTATTGTACATAGTCATTTTTTAGGGTCCCATCATAATTTCTTCAGAAGTAAGTACTGCATATGATGCCAGTGTTTCCCACATTTTCTAGATTCTGCACCAGTACTGTGTGTAAAATGCATCAAAAAGTCAGTTTGATTCTTTCTCAGCTGTCTTTCTGTCTCCTTTCACTTTTTAAAGGTTGCCATGTTAGAAAACATATTTTGCCCTGCCGTGCTGTTTATTGATGTGGCAAATGAAAGGTTTATGAAAATATATCTAAATCTGTCATCAGTAATCAGCAATGATCATGTCTCACCTCTAGTCTCTGTCTTAATGTCAGGTTTCCACCGTGTGTTGTAGATGTTCAGGAGGTTAACTCGACCAACAGTCTACTTCCTGTTTAGAATAGCAGGACAGGGAGGATGGTGCAGGTTTAAGTTTATTAGACTGATGCATGTATACCAACAAGACAGCGTCCATCACTGTGACAACAGCGTTTGTTTTCATTCAAAGGCTTTATGGTTTTTCCTTTAATACCTGGGGGGCCGGTCTCCAGTCAAAATGCCCGGGACCATTTTTTGTCCCAGTCCAGCCCTGGTGTCAGATCTGCATGCAGTGTCAATGAGACGATCAACAACAGATCAGACAAAACACTCAGGCGGACACTCCTCTGTAGAAGGAAACATGGAGAGTGTGAGGTAATCAGTGCACAACATCACTTTGTATTTCAGGCTGTTTTTATATAGAACTTCAGCACCAATGTAAAAGTTCTGGTTTTAGGAAGATGAAGAACATTTTCAGGAAGGATGCCGTCTGCAAGCAGAGCTGCTTGAACCTCAGCGCTGAGGTCCAGACTACTTCCTGTGAAGCCACGTGATGTAAATCTGCTGCTGTAACTTCACAGTTTACTGAAGCTAAATGCAACGTTACCATATAATCTGTTTTCAACAAAGGTTTCACTCCGTCCGGTGTTGATGGAATGATTCAGGCCGTACTCGTCAGGCTTCCCGTCGACCACACGCATTTCAGTCACAAACCCCGTGACTGACAACAAGGGAAACAGCAGAAGAAAAGATGTGAAAAATACTGGATGATGATGATGGAGGATTAACCGCGGTGGCTAAACTGTTTCCTGTCTTTGTGGGCGTACTCACAGGGAAGTTTCCAGGCACGTCAGTCTTGGTGGCTAAAGTCTCCATTTTCCAACATGTATCGCTACAGGTGCAAAGACACAACATTAATCATCAGTGTAAATATTTTAATGCTGTCCAAACGGTGTTTGCTTTGTCTGTCCTCTCGCGCTCACAGAGGAAACGAGGACGCCACCTTCAACCCATCTTCAGTTGGCTCAACCATGGCCGGACTTCCTGTTGGCTTTGTGACAGCAAACCACTTGAAATGAGAGCAAACTGCAGTCAAGCACCACTTACAGCAACCTGTGGACACGCATATGGAAAGCACTGAGAATCATACAGAAGCATAAGAGCTGTTTATTGTAACACGTGTGTGTGTGTGTGTGTGTGTGTGTGTGTGTGTGTGTGTGTGTGTGTGTGTGTGTGTGTGCACATTAATAACACACTGATGTATGTTAGTTTGATTTATGCCATATCTGAGAAAACAACTGCAGAATTTTACATCAAAGTTTCCAAAGCTGATGTTTTGTTGTTCACTCTGTTTTATATTCATATAGTTTGTTGTTTTTAAATCAGTGGACAAAATAAATATTATCACACAAAATCCAGGGTGAAACATAACCAAATAACCTAAATGGTGAAGTCATTATAGAAGTACATGTTGCAAAGGTCAGCCTCCTGTATAGACTGCTAAACTGTCTGGGGGGGCCCTGCCTGTCCTCGTTGGATAAGCTCCACCCCTTTTCCATAAGACGGAGACATTTGTATGAAAATAGATGTGCAGTAAAATAAAAAATAAAAAATATTATGGATGACTCTGTAAATCAAAGTCCGCCTGAGGCAGAAGCAGAAACCATGAGGAGCACAGCACCACTCCCACAAGGGCACGAAGTGAAGCCATAGCTGCTGAAGAGTGAAGACGTGATGATGGAGGAGATCACAGATGAAGATCTGCTGCCTGCTGACTCTTTATATAGAAGAGTGAGACTATCTCCCCACCAACAGCTGCACTTATACAAACCCCAGGTGCTGGGATGGCTTTGAACATGTGACATTTTCTGCAAACACATGGACAGTTTCATAACCACAAAGATTATTCCTGCAGCGGCAGAATCGTATCCACTGTGTGAGAGGTGAACGTCAGACAGTTCTTAGAAAATGTAGTTTCTCTTTAAGCTTTTAACGTCTCTTTTACCCCCATTTGTCTAAAACTACTTGACAGCCCTTCATGTCAGAGGTTTATTACCTGTGCAGGATGGAGCACATGGTCTCAGTCAGGCTGGACACGATCACTCCTACAGGAAGTAAATGTGATTTTATTTCACCTGTGAAATGATGAAAAACAGCAGAATAGCTCACGCTAACAAACGGGTGTTGAAATGTTTCATTTTCTGCTGTTTCACAGGTCAAAAAGGGCGTCGAAGCAAACTGAAGCTGAGCTGCTGCTGCTGTTGTAGTGCAGCATCTGCTGTGTGCTTCATCAGAGAACCTTCTGTACACAGCAGACAGAGGCTGCTGCCACTGAAGTCCATCTGCTAGAGAGCTTTAAACACTGGTTATTGAAGTGGCTTTGATGATACTGATACACAGTCTTTGCTGCTGTCACAGGACAGGGATCCACCAGGGAGTAGTTGTCAGGATAAAGAGCCTTCGCTTCTCTAAATATAAACTGGATACTTGTAGGAAACTTTGGGAAGCAGCATTTTTCCTCATATCGTCTAAACTGAAGTTAGCTCAGGTGCTTCTTCCATACTTGCTCTGCAGAAAGCCAAAGAGTTTGGAGCTCTGCAAACATTTGCAGCACAGCTGGATGTTTGTAACTTTGGTCACCTCTGTATCATCCCTCAGATTCTTTCTGCACAGCTTTGAAACCACGACAGCACGAGTGATGCTGAGGAGACGTCCAGTTTAAACAGACCTTTATTCCTGGAACACAAACACATGAAGTGATGCTGCTAAAGAAGAACATTTAATCGCACTAATGAATCAAGCATCTGTTTGTCTGTCAGTCTGTCAACAGTTCCTCTGATCGACTTCAGACTTGGTGGGTATTTTGTTTTTGCAGCGGTCAAAGTCGATCAGCGTGTTGCTTTGTCTGCTGTAAATCTGCCTGTACAAAGGGAAACATGCATGTTTTAGATGCAAACTCACAACATGGCTGCATTTTTGTGATTATGTGTATTTTATATTGATTTATTCTATTATGTTTTGTATATGAATCTTTACAAGTGTGTCGATACAAAGGCTTGATTAAAACAAAGGTCTCAGCTGTGCTGTTAGGGATGCTCTCATATTTGTTTCAAATGTAATAAATCAAAGGATTTCAGGCTTTTCATCCTTTTTATTTGTTTGGTTCTAACAGCAGCTGGATAAAAACATGCAGGTGATGAATATAATTGTGTGATATTATGAGCATTGTGAATAAAGAAAGAGCAGAGATAGTAAAAAGGAAACAGGTGATGGACGTGAGATTTTCAGAACAAAAGCTCCTCAGTGAGACGATCACCTGGACACAAGGTCAGGCAGCTGGGACTCATCTAGAGAGCAAAATGGAAAAGTGATCTGTGCAGAACATCACTGTTGATTGCAGTTATTTACATCAGACTTCTTCTCTGAGATAAGAGCACCATTTGTGGGAAAGATGACAGTATTTCCAGGCTGGATGCTGTTTGCAGGGAGAACTGAATGAAAGTCTCCTGCACCTCAGCGCTGAGGTCCACACCTGTGAACACAGATGAGGTCAATCTGCTGCAGCACGTAGAGCTTTACTGATCAGCAGGTTCAAAGGATTCAGCAGAGCGTAGAGTCAGAGCTAAACCTGGGAGTCACTCACGCAGTCCGGCTGGCGCATCTCCATCTGAACACCTCCGGTGTCGCGGCGCGGGCGTCTCAGATGGCCAACAGCCCCCGGTGGCACCTCCTCTCTCCACGCTGGTCCTCGGGGATTCCATCATCAGGAACGTGCGGATGAGGGGGGCGCTCACGCTGTCGTTCCCGGGAGCCACTGTTGTTGACATAGTGGACAGAATTCCCAACATTCTGGCATCCCACCCACAGGTTAACCGGCTCATCATCCACATCGGCACCAATGACATCCCCAAACAGCAATCTGAGCTGCTGAAGTTGGACTTCCTCCAACTCTTCAGCCTCCTTGGTCAGTTGCAGGTGAGTGCTTTTATCTCTGGGCCCACCCCCACCTGTGGCAGAGGGATAGGCCGTTTCAGCCGGCTGCTCAGCCTTAACACCTGGCTTTCCTCCGCCTGTGTCTCCCACGGCTTGGGTTTTATTAACAACTTTGATGCCTTCTGGGAGAGGAGGCATCTTTTTGGGGCAGACGGGCTCCACCTCAACGCCTGGGGACGCCGTTTGCTGTCCGCCAATTTGGCATTTGGCGTACAGCACTGCCGCACACCGCCCTGTCACTACCCCAAACTGACATTACCTGCTGATCCGTCTGCTACTGACTGATGTCCCCTTGGTCCCAGCTCCTATATTTGTTCCACTTTTAACAGTAATACACAAAACTCTGGACTCGGACCTTTCTCTCCCACAGTCAACACAATACCCGTCATAATCACAAACAGAGCAACAGAATTATCATAAATCCAGTAACTCCAAAAACATTAATAACCTCCGGCCTCTTCAAAAATATCAACATCCATTCAACTCTATTGTCAAAAATCCACCAGTCTCAATCAGTATGGCACTTTTAAATGTCCGCTCTCTGTCGAACAAGTCTTTTATTATTAATGATTTAATTTTAGATAATAAACTTGACTGTTTATTTTTAACTGAAACATGGCTGGGCTCGGATGCACCAGTTGTTCTCACTGAGGCCTCCCCACCAAATTTTAATTTCTCTTTTTCTATTAGAAGTGGTAAGAGAGGTGGTGGGACTGCATCTTTAACCAACAACACACTCACCTCCAAACAAATTTTATTTGATCATTTTACCACTTTTGAATTCCATGCTATTGTTTTCAGCAGCCCTCCAGTTTTATCTGTCACAGTTTACAGACCACCTAAAGACAGCGCTGCTTTTATCAAGGAATTCTCTGAATTTTTAACAAACATACATTCAAAATATAACATGATAATTTTAACCGGTGATTTTAACCTGCACATAGATAATCCTTCTGACCCTGCAACAAAAGAATTCTTAAACATTCTTCACTGTTTGGATTTTACCAGCACGTCACGCAGTCGACTCACAACAGAGGACACACTCTGGACCTGGTCATCACCCATGGGCTGTCCTCCAGCGTGTCCTCTGTTGTTGACTTGGCTGTCTCTGACCACTACTGTGTGTTTTTTAACATCACCGGTTTTATTCAGCGGAAGACCTCGGTGCGAACTGTGAGGAGGCGCTATCTAACCTCTGAAGTGGCTGCAAATTTTACCAGGGTTTTAGTCGAATGCCCCCCTGTGATTTTACCTGCACCCTGCGATTTGATTTTTAGTTATTTTAACAGCAAACTGAAGAAAAGCCTTGACTCCGTTGCTCCACTCACCACCAAAAAGATTAACGTAAAACATGTATCACCCTGGAGAAACGAAGAAGTCAAAAAACTCAAAAGAAATTGCAGGGCAGCAGAAAGGAGGTGGAGGAAAAATAAAAACACTATCAACCATCAAATATTTTGCGAGCAACTTAAAATGTACAATAATACATTAAGGAAGTCAAGAAATTCATACTTCGCCAAAATAATCAGTATTAACAAAAATAATCCCAAGGTCCTCTTTTCCACCATAGATCATTTATTTAACCCTGATTTTAACAGCTCCCAAAGAACCCCCACAGACTCGCTCTGTGAGCAGTTTGCAGACCACTTCAGGGGAAAGATCAGCGCCATCAGATCTGATATTTTATCTAATCGTGATATGATTTTAAACACATCTGAGGGCTCGATTGTACCTGAGGAGACACTGGACAGCTTTGTCCTGGTTAATGCTGAGAACTTTCAGAAGGTTTTCTCCACAGTGAGACCCACCACATGTCTTTTAGATCCAATCCCTTCTTCACTCTTTAAAACACTTTATGGAATTTTTGAGGCTGAGCTTTTATACATGATGAATTGCTCTCTTCAGTTGGGTGTCTTCCCTGCTGCCTTTAAAACGGCGGTGGTGAGGCCCCTTCTGAAGAAGAGCAATTTGGATTGTAATGATTTTAATAACTACAGACCTGTATCCAACTCACCATTTTTAAGTAAAATCTTAGAAAAACTTGTTTTTACTCAGATTACTGATTTTCTCAATGATAGACAGATCCTGGAGATATTCCAGTCTGGTTTTAGGGTGAACCACAGCACAGAGACGGCTCTCCTAAAGGTTTAAAGGTAATAACCTAAAGGTAATAACTATTGCATTTATTAAACTGATTTGCATTAGACTGCTGATTTATTGTGAATGAATGATATTGTTTTATGATGCATTATACTGCTGAGTTATAAGAAATACTGTTCGCAGAAAGTCATCGCCTTATTTGTCTGATTAGAAGAGAACAGCCTAACTAAGCCTAACAGGGGACAGGTACTTCTGCCCAACCTGGCAGCCACAAAGTGAACTCATTTAGGTAAAGATAACCACATGCACCTAACCAGCCTGCACCAGCCTGACATTTCTTCCTCCTAAGTAAAAACCAATGGATGGATTGAACTTAGAGTCTCAGCTCAGTTTTCTATTTTGACCACCTACACCCCAAGATACTCTTTTAAAAAGTGTTGTTTTCAGATCCCTTTGAAGTTCATAAAGGGCCTGTTCATTTTCATTCAGATGTTTTATTACATAAATGTTACTGTTTTCTTTTGATTTATGCTCCCACTACACTGCACCTCTACAAACAACAATGCCACGGACTGTCAGCTGCTTTTACATGCTGTGAACATGAGTAGGTTTGATCAGAGTTTCAATTATCAAAGAAAAGACAAACTGAGCAAAAAGAAGGAAAAAAAGACCAACTTCTTCCCAACTGACAAGAAAAATACTCGTCATGTTTTCATAATAAAGGATCAGGCTCCCCATTTATGACAGCTTGGACCAATAATGTCTGTTACACTGATGCTACTGTAGAGACAGGGTCAACATCTCTATTTAAATATAATTAATATACAAAACACAATAAAAGTTATACATGAATTATTCATTATTTTTACTATTGATAAAATTCATGTATACTAATCAAAGTTATACATGAGTAACGACATTATTAATAATGATTAATAATAATAATTCTAATGCCAACATGATGACTGTTCATAGCTCCTGCTTTGAAATACTGAACTTAAACATTGACCTGATGAAAGATCACAATTCACAGTGGCCCACTGTCAGAATCATTCTGAATATAAACTCATCGAGTTAATCTGAACCTTTCTCAAATGTGCTGTGAATAAATGCTGCTGCAAGCCACTGTGGGAAAGCTGTGTTATTATCATGGAAACATCTGTGACACATTCACAGAGGACGAGGACACAAAGGGACGACACGCAGAGGCTGTGTTAAAGTCAGAAATCCAAATCTTTAGTCCTAAACAGGCAGTGGTTACAAACAGGAAGATGAGCAGTCCATTAAACAGTCTACAGGGTCAAACATACAGAGAATTCAAACAGCTATTAAAAACAAATAACTGGACACTGAAAAACTTCAGTGATGTGTGAGGCACCAAAGGGAAGCAGCTGAGTATATTCAATGAATTATCTTCAAATACAAAGACAGAAACTCCTACAGGCAGCATGCAAACTGAGCAGGATACACAAAGATCAGAGATTACAAAAGAAATCAGAAAAGGATTTCAAACTTACTGAGAGCAAGGCCTCTGTTACAAATCTGTCTAATAGAAAAACATGCTGTACAGATACAATACGCTCAGTGTTCATGGTCATTTAAAAACTGGCTCTACCTGAACCACTTCAATATTTTATGAAGTCACTGAGTCGACCATTTCTACAGTTTGTTTCCTTCATTGCAGTTAGAGTGCGGCTGGTAAGGATGAAAACACACACAGAGCGTAAATTGTCTTTGTTAGTAACAAACGTCAGCAAAGAAAAGACAAAACACACAAACACTCTCATGATATTCATGAATCATTAGAAAGCATCCAAACATTCTGCTCGTGGACTTTTACAGTCTTATTTGCACTCGCTCATCTTCATAATCATCCTGATCAATACATGACAGGGGAGGCTTTGAGGTAGGCGGGGCTCTCTGCTGATGTCAGCATGAAAGGCAGGACCAGCGTCTGCCACATGTTGGTGAAACATCACAGTACACTGGCGTGGTTTCCTTTCCAGATGTTGGACGTTTGACACTTCAACGTTGAGGCCAACAAGAAGACACAGTTTTGGGTCGGGTTGCTGCAGGGTTTCTAACTGAGCAAAAGCAGAAGCACACAGACCAACAGGGATCAGATGCTGAGTGTTAGAGGAACATCTGTGCTGATCACTGAATGCTGCTGTGGTCTCTTGTTGAAGTTGGCTGGTGGGACAGTCTAATAGTGATATCCTGCCCATCGGAGGAACACTTTTAAAAACACATGCAATACTTTGTTTGTATTACAGTCACAGTTTATCTTATTTTTGTCCTTTAAAAGTGTTGCTGTACTATAAAGTCCTATAATTTGAGGCTAAAATGGCTCAGAGAGTCTCTCTCTCAGAGGATCTCCTTTGAAAGTGGAGACGGCTTTATCCGCTGATCCACGTCACTTTACCTGGATGTTTTCTTTGAAGCTGGATGAAGACTCCTCTCCCTCACTCCTGCTGCAGCTGTGTGGTCCAGTTGGCCTCTGAGGTCACAGTCAACATCTGTAGCAGAAGAGGGGAAATAAAAGTCCAGGTTACCAAAACTGGGAGCTTTTCCAAAATAGAGCGTAACTGGACTTTTTCAGCCTTACAGGCAGATAGTCGTCTGAAGCTGCAGCTTTTTCTTTTTAGCTTTTTCCAATCTCTGCTCTCGGCTTTCTTTGAGAACATGTCTGCTTTCTTGGCATGGGTCTGTCTGCTGTTGGTGAAGAGACTAAATCCACATACTCGCTACTAAGATCTCCTCAAGTAGTCTCAACCAGATTACAGTTTAAGAGTAAATGTCTCCTGAGAGTTTCACCTTGGGGAGATGCTGTCTTGCTAACATGCAATCATGAGCATTAATCTATGAGGTGAAAAAGTCATTTTAAAAGCTCCAGCCACAAGTTTTATTTCATCTGTGTTTTGGTCAGAG
Source organism: Rhamphochromis sp. 'chilingali' (assembly GCF_963969265.1). Taxonomy (NCBI): domain Eukaryota; kingdom Metazoa; phylum Chordata; class Actinopteri; order Cichliformes; family Cichlidae; genus Rhamphochromis; species Rhamphochromis sp. 'chilingali'. The sequence goes on from NC_137929.1 coordinate 3,887,737, forward strand.
TCCCATCAGACCTCCAGAATGGTGTCAGAGTGTTTTCTATCCACGTGATGAGCACAGGCCTCAGGTCCAGACCTCCACGGGCACCATAGCCTCTTTGGAGCTAATAGGTGCAAGAAGGTTTTGTTGGGATAGGAACTGAAGAGGAAACTGACGAGGAAGGCAAGGATCTTCTTCAGCTCCTCCGAGCCGGGACCTCTTTGTGTAGGCCAGCATTGGCCAGGTAGCCCTCCAGCATCGCTGGATGGCCGACAGTGGAAAACCTAGAGGAGTAGGAGAGAAACAGCAGCTTGGAGCATGTCTTTATACTGTTTAGTTTTTAGAGCCACAGACTTTCTTTTAATGTCATTGTTCAGGATCTATGACTGATTATGTATTTATTGTATTCCTCCATGACTGTGTGACAGCAAGTGGAAAAAACCAGCTTCACCTTTGTTGATATGCTTGTAATTTTAATATTGATTAAATGGCCCATGAAATAATAGAAAGCTCATATATGAAAATGTATTTTAAGAAGTAAAATGTTAATCTGAGTACAAAGGAGTACACTCACCTTCTGGTAGATGGAGGTGTAGCGAGCGCTGGTGAACATCCAGGCCTCCTCGTAGAACTGATCACTGATTGGATCCAAAACATCGATGGAGGATCTGTGTAAGCGCTGAGGATCGTCCTGATGGACAGAACAGAAGGAGAGTGAGACAAGTGAAGATATACTAAACAACACTGTGACATGAACTGAGCCACACACAGTTTGATTCACAGGTGATTGACACATTATTTGACCACGAGCAATCTTTTCTGGTTTGACGCCGTCTTTGTAGCCAGAAACCAGCTCTCTCCTCGGCTTCCTCCACTACACGCTTCCCCCACGCCAGTCTCCTCCGTCACTATAAAGGGGAGAGTCATGAGCTCCATCACCCTCACCTGTGCCGTCCAACGTCCCGCCACCAGCCTCCACTGCAGCAGGCCAGAGACCACACCCCTGCCACAATAAGTAAAAGTATATCCTTGCTGTACCCTTGATGCTAAATGTGCTAAATTAACCGCTGCCTTTGCCCCTTTGGGATTATTCTTATGTCACTGGGATGTTGACCTTTGACCTTCACATTAGAGAGATGGGCAGACATAATTAGTGTATGAATTTTAAAGTAACAGGTAATAAAGAGAGTGCAGCAAATGTAGTCAGGTTTATTACTCTGTATCACACATGAGTGCCCGAGGGAGGCGGGGCTGACTGGGGAGACACAGGAAACAGAGAGACAGGGCTGACTCGACATGAAACGATGAAACGTGGGACACGGGAACAGAAACTAAACACAGGCTGAAATGAACACTGAGGGAGGGAGAACTAAGATTACTGAGAGCCTGATAAATAAGAAGAACAAAAAGCAAGAAAAACAAGAGTCAAAGAAAACCAAAAACACAAAGCATTGGGCCAGGACCCACTGCTGTGACATTTATATGTGATAAAAACATTAAAAACTGCTCAGATGTTGAAATCTTTCTACGTATACTTTAGGTTCAGCTCTCCAGCCTGGCATTTGGTTAAGCATGATTCAAACATTTGATTTTGTTTAACTGGTTTTAATTATAGTTACTTTTTGTGAACATTTGTTGCAGCATTTAAAAATACATCATTTATTTTCAAACTTTTATTTGATTTAGAGCATCATATTTGACCAACGTAAATGTTTTAATTTCATATAAAATAACTGAAACAGTGAACTAAATATCTGAAATCTTTCCTTCCTTAAAAGTTATAATCCTACTTAAGTTATAGTGCAAACGCTTAAGCAACAAATATACTTGATGCTAATTAATTAATATTTCCCTTTGATGTTGCAACTATGCGGTCACTTCTGTCTTTAAACAAAATAATATTTTCCAGTTACAGAATTCATGAAGTCCAAACTAAAGTGCTACTGTTGCTATATGCATTTTATATAAATCATGGATGATGGTCCTGACATGAAGGAAGAGAAAGTTACAGGTTGCATCCTTTGACTTTGTCTCCGTGCCTTTGGGCGATTTTCAGAAGGACAGATGTTTCTGTTCAATTCTTAAATCAATTTTTTCAAACACAAACACTATTTTAAAGCTTCTAGAGAGTAAAATATTAATGATAATTATAATAACAATAATAAAAACAAAAGCTCTCAGATCCATCAAACCAAGCAGCAGAAAGAACAATAACTGAAGAGAAAACTTTAACCTTGTAGACTTCATTATGTTCCAGCTGCTCTACAGATGCTGTGACCTCGAACTTAAGCAGGTCGTAAAGTATGTGCAGCTCAATAACTTCATAATCAGACCCTGTGGTATTTAGGCAGCAGAACAACTAAGAATAACAACTACAAATAATGTTTTTAGGTTTCTGTTGTACTGCAAGGTTCTGTACAGGAGAACCAAACCAAGAGCAAACATTACGTCTCATTTACACCTGAGCACGAAGAGCCATCAACATTTAGCAAATTGAATCATCTTTGTTTAGATGCAAGAAGAATCATATAGAAATGAAAAAGTAGAAATAGAAATCCAGAGCAAAGATATCCTCTAATTCAGCGTAGCACATGTGCAGCTGCTGCGATTCACGTAAGCATTCGGCTCGTCGCTGTTGCAGATTTTTCTCTCGCTGTTCTGGCTCACAGCGCTGCAAACACAAAAATAAATATCCCCAAAGGTGTGAAAGGGAGCTAATTAGTAAGAGTATTGTTACTCTCCGCAGGAGTAGTCCAGCAGTAGAAATCAGTCCAATAACAAGGTGTGTAACATCTAGCAGGGTGACAGAAAAACCCAGGGTAACTTCTAAGGACCTCAACGTCTTTCACATTGTGTTTTTTAAACATGCTTCCATTTGTCACTTCAGTCTTTACTCTGAAATACAGGAAGAGAAATCATGGCTGAAACAATTTCTCATGAAACCAGGGGTGTGGTCCAACAGTCAGTTTGGTGAGGAAGGTTCCTAACTGAGAGAAGTGACCCAGAAGTATCTGTGTAGCAGCCACAATGAATCCAGATCATGAGCTTTATTAACTGATCAAAGTCTCTTCTTTCATCTTCTGTATCATTCAGTTTGCATTGGTAATGCCCATTATTGTAATGCTTTTTTAAGACCAGCAAAACTTTATTTCACTTTGGGTTAGCTGGGATAAGTGATGGATGGAGGGAATTTTACTTCAGCCACAGAAATCCTAAACAGGAAGGAGGAGCAGAGTTACAGTGGATCACTATCCAGCAGGGAAACAAGGTTTATTTCAATTTCTTGGCCATGAGTGAGATTTACTGAGTGGGCAAATTAGGGAGACGACACCATCAGATCCCGAGCCCTCCATGTGTTAATCAAGAGACGGCTGCTGTGCTACATCCATAAATAATGAATAAATTAGGAGCTAAAGCTGAAAGGACAGTTTATTTGTACCATCTTCACGTGAACACATTCAAGAACATCACAGATGAAGAAACATTAAAAACTTCCACACTACATAAAGCAAGAAAAATAGTTTTTCTTTCAGGTGGTTTCAGAAAAACAGAAACATCAAACATCTCCAAGACTCTCTTTGAAAGAACTAAAAACCTTTGTTCTCATGGTCCAATCATGAGTGAACTCCCCGATGAAGCCTTGTGTGCTAAAACATGTCAGAGTTTTAAAGGTTAAACATGAGTTTCCAAAACGTTTTGCTGGAGAACAATGAACTATTTGACTGAGTTTCAATCATTTACAGACGAGCAAAACCAGGACAGAGAAAAAAGGACAAAACTGACTCAGTAAAACAACAGAAAAGAAGATCCCATGTAGATCTGTATTATGTAGAAGTTCAGCCCAGCAACCAGTTCAGTTCAACACAAGTTTAAATGATTCTATCTGAACTCTGTGGAGCCTGATCTCAAGCTTTTTGAGTCCGACACAGAAACCAGAGGATCTTTCTGTGTCTTCAGATTCACTGTGATCCAGTGATGGGAGTGATTTCAGCCCTGAGTGATCGCGCTGATGTTTGCACAGAGCAGACAATGAGGTGAATGTTTGGGCACATTGGTAACAGTGAAACAGTTTATTAGTAACGTGGGATCGTTTGTGTGCAGAGTATGAACTGAGATTCCTGAAGCTCTTGTCACACTGGTCACAGCTGTAGTTTCCTTCTATGTGTGTACGTTCATGAATGTTACGATGACCTGACCGTGAGAACCTTCTCTCACAGTGTCTGCACTTGTGTGGTTTCTCTCCTGTGTGGACTCCTTTGTGTGATTTAAGCTTCCATGCAGTGGTGAAGGATGACCCACACTGATCACAGAGGTGCTTTTTAACCCCACTGTGAATCAGTTCATGTTGTTTTAAGTGATGTGATGTGGTGAAGCTTCTCCCACATTCTTTGCAGTATTTCAGTTTGTCTCCAGTGTGTCTACGTTGATGTGTTTTAAGGGCAGCTTGCCGACTGAAAGTTTTTCCACAGAGGTCACAATGAAAGTCTTTCCCACCACCACAGTGATGACAGGGTTGAGAACTGGATCCATCTGTGTCGCTCTGCTTCTAAACAAAGACACAAAGACAGTGTAAGTCAGTCCTTCAACATTTGTATCCTGAACGTCGCCTGAAATAAAGAGCATCTCTGCAGACGTCCAACTACATTTGACTGTTTCAGTTAACACACTCAGTTTACTGGGCTGCAATAACTACAATACTACCACCATAATACTACAGTAATACTAAAATCATAACTGAAAGGAAAATCTGAATAATCACTCAGAGCTGCTTTTCCATGCAGTAGAATTGCTAACATGCTAACACAGTTTAATGAGCAGAGTTGTTCCAAACAGTCAGGCTAAAATGACAAGATAACAATATAAATACATACCTCACAGTAGCTGCACTTGTAGAGTCTCTTTCTGGTGTGGATCTGTTGGTGTTGTCTCAGGTGATGTGGAGCTTTAAAAGTCTTCTCACACAGGTCACATTGATAAGGTTTCTCCTCAGTGTGGGTAAACATGTGTCGTTGTAAGTGTGCGTCTGTTGTAAACTGTTTGCCACACTGTTCACAGCAGTACACATCATGTCTGGTGTGAATGCGTAGGTGTTTATTTCGGTTCCTTCTCTGGCTGAAAGTTTTTCCACAGATGTCACAGCTGTATGCCTTAATTCCAGAGTGGGTAACTAGATGACTCTGTAAGCCGCTACTGTGAGTAAAAGCTCTGCCACACTGATCACAGCTGTATGGCTTAATTCCAGAGTGGGTAACTAGATGACTCTGTAAGTGACTACTGCGAGTAAAAGCTCTGCCACACTGATCACAGCTGTACGCTTTAACTCCACTGTGGATGAGTTGGTGTTTTTTTAGGGAACCCTTCAAGGAAAAAGACTTCCCACACAAGTCACAGCTGAACGGTCTCTCTCCAGTGTGGATGACCTGATGCTGTTTTAGTGAAGCCTTCAGAGTAAACTCCATCCCACACTCGTCACAGCTGTATGCCTTAATTCCAGAGTGGGTAACTAGATGCTTCTGTAAGCTGCTACTGTGAGTAAAAGCTCTGCCACACTGATCACAGCTGTACGCTTTAACTCCACTGTGGATGAGTTGGTGTTTTCTTAGGGAAAGCTTGAAGGAAAAAGACTTTCCACACAAGTCACAGCTGAACGGTCTCTCTCCAGTGTGGATGACCTGATGCCGTTTTAGTTTAGCCCTCACAGTAAAACCCTTCCCACACTCGTCACAGGTGTGTTTTTTCTCTCCCTTTCTTCTGTGAGGTTTGTCGGCCTCCTGAGAGCGCTGACTTCTGGCTCCATGTTGGTCCTGCAGTGACAGAGATACAAACAGAGGCAGTGAGTGAAATGCAGTCGTGGAACAAACTCAACCTTCAAACTCCATTAACACTAGTTTTAAACCTGAAGGTGGAGCGTGGCACCAAACACCTTAAAGGTCTCTTATCCCCACCTGCTGGTAGTTCTAACACATTACATCCAACCTGCTGTTAAAGATAATTCTCTCACCCCCGTTCTCTGCGGCCTGCTGGAGCGGGGGGGCTAGGAGGAGTTGGCCGTCCGGCTGCGGTCTGGGGCCTCCCTGCTGCTGCAGAGTCGGGGCGGTCTGCCTCTCCCCACCGCAGGGAAAAGGGTAACACCACCTGGGTCTGGGTGCAGTTCCCCCCTCCAGGGGCAAGGGTACCTAGACCCGGTTTGTAGAGTACGCTTGGGGAGTGTGATCGCGTATACAGTGTCTCTTTATATTTGTCTCCACCTCGGTTGAGTGTGAAGTGCACATGAGAGCATGAGGGTGGGAATGGATGTTTGTGTCTGTGTGTGCCTGTATGTTTGTATTTATATGTCAGGTTGGGTATCAGACACCACCTCTCTGGGGACATCTCGGGCCTTCCAAGGTTTGGAGGCCTATCTCCACCCACCACCACTTCCCCTGCCGGTGGCGGACTCCCTCAGGTGTCGGTGCGTTGGTGGTTCTTTGTATCTGGGGGTGGGCGTCCGGGTACACACCGGCTCACTCCTTGGCGGCTCGCTCGGGCCATTTCAGAGGTGACCGAGCCCCAGGCCGAGACACTCAGGCACAGCTGGCTGCCGGCGGAGCCCACGGGCGCATCACTGCAACTCCCCCTGGCTTCTGCTCCGCGGCTGCTGAATGAGCCCTCATCTGGGACTCTGCTTAGCTCTTACTGGGACAGTGGCGCAGCTGCCCCTCTGTGGGTCTTCCTTGGTCTCTTGTGTTCTGGGGGCCCCTGGATGTCTGGAGTTTTGATCTCCATACCCGCTTGATACCATAAAGGACAGGGCTGTGGCTCCCCACACTCCCTAGCAGATCATTACATGGAGAAACCTTTGGAATGCAAGCATGCTGATCCACACAGGTATGCACACATGGGTATTCACAGACGCGGACTAAAGCTTTCTTGGCTGCTGCCTCAAAGCACACTGTGCGCTGTCTATCTTGCGTGCTGAACAATATCGTCTATTATTTAATAATAACTATTGATATCTATGACTAGCTAGTTTATTGTGATGGTGCTTTTTTTTTTCTATTATTATGTTGCTCTTTGTTGTTTGCTGTCTCCTCTGTTTGTTTTTTTGTTTTTTTTCTCCATACAGGTGACCCAGGAGTTTTTTTTGTTGTTTGTTTTTTTTTTCTCTCTTCCCCCCCTTCTCACCGTCTCTTCTCCCCTTTGGTTTTCTTTCTTTCATTCTTTCCCCTGTCCTATTAAAAAAAAAAAAAAAGATGACAAAGGATGAACTGAAGCTCCGCCATCACGTGATGTCGCATACTGCTGTTTCTGATGTCACTTAAATAAAAAAAAAAAAGATAATTCATGACTGTTCAAACACTAAAATCATGCCCATCCCTCCTGATTGTACACACACACACACACACACACACACATTATTTTATAATTTAGATTATTTTGTTGTTTCCTATTACATATTTCTATAATTTGTATAGATTTATACAGAATTATTCAGTGATAATAAATCCTATGTTTGTTTATTCTAAAGGAACCCCGTTAGCTTCCACAACAGATGTTGCTCGTCTTCCGTCAAATACTCACATAAAATATTACACAATAAAGTGGATTCAAGATATCCACATAATCTCACTCTTACATCCACAGTGAGGTTTCACAATTGTTCAAATATAAGCAATCAATAATAATAATATCAATAACATTGAGGCACATTACACAAATTTCAAAAACAAATCATGTCTTACAATATTTACAACAACTAAAAGCTCTGTAAATCGGCTTTTAAGTGTTCATTGAAGTTTTGAATAATTCTCTAATTTTTTAAGGCAACTTATTCCACTTAAAAGTTGCTCTAAATGTAACAGTTTTACAAAACGTTACTTTTAACTCGAGCATTTACTAAGTTGCAGCTTGTTGAAAACTGTGTAATATGATGATGTATTTCATCTGGATACTGCAGCTGAGCAGAATAAATGTGGTGTGTTTAACAGAATTGCTTTCTTTAGAACTACAAGTAAGCCATAGAATATTTTAGCCTGTACAGGAAGCCAAGAAAGGTTATTATGCATTTGATCAATATTAGTATAGTATGAACATCTTCACACTAACCTGGACGCCTTATTCTGGACTAACTGAAGTCTGTTAAGATCTGTCTTATTAGCTGCTGACCAAATGATTGAACAATACTCCAGATGAGACATTACTAGTGCATTAATGACATCTTTCATAATGAAGAAGTGATACACAAAGAGCATTTCATAGCCATAGCTATGCCTTGTCGGCAGAGTTATGTGACATTAGTGATGTTTGTACTTTCAGCGTTAACTTGGTTTTAAAGCCTTTAAAATATACGCCGTTCAATAGTCGACCTTCATCTGACAGAGAATGTGATGATTTTGTGGATAATTAAAGTCAGTCATATATCCACAAACACAACAAGCTGAAAGTCAGTGATGCTGCTTGGTTTGCAGTCCTGAACATCACGGCACAAGCAGGATTCACTGCACTGTTAATGTTAATGTTAGCTGTGTTATATTGCTGCCTCTGTTCGGTGGTGTCGAGCCAAACGCACTTTAACGTGTGTTTGAACGAGCTGACGGTTCACTCGTTAAGCTGAAAGAAAGATGCTTTAATCACAGCAGTCACACATGTGTCCACTGCACCATCTGGAACTCTTCTTGTTTACACTCGTAATAACACAAACACTAAATCCTGCTTCTCTGGTGCTGTTGTGTAGCAGTGTGTACACCTGAGACTGTCACCTGTCTGTCTGTCCTGCACTCTCTCTGTTTCTTTCTCTCTGATTGTGGAATAAAAGTATGAACATGTGTTTATAAGTTACACTTGTGTTTGAATCCTGCAGCTTATCACACATTTGATTTCCATGTGTGACGACTGCAAGTGTCCAGAGTGAGGACAGACTGAGGGAGCCACTGCTGCACATCATCTGTGAGGCTTTGCAGCCCTGATGATCCACCAGGACAAACTCAGCAGTGTGTGAGGAAGAGGAGGAGGAAGAGCCAGCAGCAGCTGACAGATGGAGAGAATAGACAGACTGTTCCCTGTTTGTGAAGGACTGCTAGGAAAGTTTAACATAACTGTCTGTCCTGAATCAGTGTTGGTCAAGTTACTTGAAAAAAGTAATCAGTAACTAATTACTGATTACTTCCCAAAAAAGTAATCCCGTTACTTTACTGATTACTTATTTTCAAAAGTAATTAATTACTTAGTTACTTATTAAAAACAGATTCTACATAATCCATCATATAAAATGTAATCAAATGGAAAAGTCTCTTTTTTTAAACTTGTTTTATTAGTTTTAATCTTTTAACTTTATGCATCAAGCAAAAATTTAATTATATGCAACATTCTCTGACTTGAATAAATTAGTTTAACATTGAAACCTATTTTCTGCACATTCCAGCACATAAAATAAAATATTTGTTGTGTTTACACTCAGTCTTTCAAATAGATGCAAGTAAAACACAGCAGAACATAAATAAAGTCAAAGGCTCAGCGGTCCTGTTGCTCTATTTTCACCTGTAAAGCAGGAGTTGGGTAGGCGGAGGTTTACCCTGGTGCAGGTGTGCCGCGGTCAGTGGAAGAATCCGCAAGTTTCTCTGTGAGTTTCCCATTACGTCGTTGCGCACTTGGTGCTTGCTTGGAAGTTTAGGGTTTCTTTTCCGCTGTAAAAAGAAGTTTTCTTCCCACGCACGATGGACGCTAATGTTTTTGTCACTTCTTATGGAATCAAACTCAAAGTAAGGTCAGTACTTCCACGCTTTAAACGCTGCACGCTCATACTCTCTCCCACAATCGATATATGATCCAATGTTGATCTCCACACAGCTGTTGTCACTAACGGCGCACTCGCTTACGTCACTGTCGTGAGACATTCTCGTAAAGAAATCACGGTTTTAGTAACGCAGCGTTCCTACGGGAAAGTAACGGTAATCTAATTACCGTTTTTGCAATAGTAATCCCTTACTTGGGTTACAAGTAACGCGTTACTGCCCATCTCTGGTCCTGAATCAGTCTTATTAGGTAATGTTCAAATAATGTGATCATCCCAGTGTTTCCAGTGTGGGAGAAAGTACTCAGGGCCTTCAAGTTACACACTATGAAAGGCAGCAACAAGTTTAATGTTCAGAAACCTAAAGTCTGTATCAGCAGCAGAATGGAGCTAAAAATAAATGTTGGTTTCAGTTCTATGAAGCTTTGAGTATTTTGGATCAGCAGCTGCTGTGTTTGTTGCATCATATTGCTGTAACTGTTTATATGCTTTATATATTCTGAGCTAAGTTGATCTATAGTGTTACATCATATTCTATAAGGATGTTATGTGTTTGTAGACTTTCTGCCCAGTTTGACCCATTTAGCAGAAGTCAGCCTGTTTAAGGCTCTGATATCTATTCTGTGTGACTTACAGCAGTTATGACATGGTCTGATTTTCTCACCCAATAAAGGAATATTTCATATATCAGTCTACTCTTCATTCTATCAGACACAGTTATCACAGCTCCTACATTTGCTTTTTACACATATATGTAAGCACTGAGCCACATTTAGTACCAACATATTAAATGAACAATATTTGTCTCTTATATATGATACATCTGTATACACACTGTCACAGATACTTGTCTGTGAGTGAAGTGATTAATATAATAACTATAATATTGGCCATATTATATTTACATTACCACAGTGAGATGACTTTAGTCTCATGAACAACAGCAGCTAATTGTTATTTACAGCTAATCTTAAACGACTGTTCAGCACAGAAATGAAGCCCAACAATCATGTTTCACAGTCCTGTGGTCTCAGCCTCAGATACTCATCAAATCACACAGAGCTCATGTAGAAACAAATGAACTAAATATGTTCTCCTTCATTTCTGTCAAACAAAGCTGTATGAAACGTTTCTAGCTGTTAGTATCATGGTTGCTAGGCAACCTGGGCAGCGCGACGGAGGCTAGACGTCCCATTTCACGAGCCTACGAGCCTCGCACTTCGGCCTTAGCGGTCTTTGAGTACGCGGCCCTTGAGGACTTTAAAGCTGCAGAACCTGAATCGGGATACAGCCATGATGATCTCCAGCCTCGTGCTCGCCAACATTCTCACCTGAGTTAAGAAGACGATCACTGAAATGGTCTCAGCAGGTCCTTTGATGACAGCAATGAAATGCAGTGGTAAGGCTTTTTGGGGATTAAGTTCGTTTTCATGGCAAAGAAGGACGATGCAGTTCATCTGATCACTCCTCATAACATTCTGGAGTGCAGGCAAAATGCTATTATAAAAACTTAAGCAGCAACTTCTCCAGGTTCCAATATTTATGCAATTCTCAAACCTTTTGGCCACGACTGTATAACCTCTTCTGAAGTTTAGTGGATATTATACATGGTTATGCTCAGGATGTGTCGGCCAGTTTCCACTGGAAACGCCTTTTGGTTAAACTGTCAGCGAGGAATTTGCATTTGCACTGTTACATTTTTATATAACTTTAATGCACATAAACAACAGCTGCTTGTTTCAGTGAAAATACATTGATGGGTTTTTAATAAAGTTGTGCAGCTGGAAAGTATTTTGTCTGGTGTCAATTCTATCGTCAGCTACATCGTTATGGCAAATGTTCAAATGTATATGGTGATAAATATCTTTGGTCATATGGTCGTGCTCTGTCTGTCACCTTCTGTGTTGAGCTCATTGTTTCCTCTGTAGTGGCTGAGCTGAGTCCAAGTAGCTGAAAATGTTCCTCTGCTGCTCCGTCAGACTCTCCTCCTCCTGCTGATCAGCTGGGACACAAAACAGATCTTTGTTAAGCTCCACACTGCACTGAAGACTCAAAGTGTCTCATATGTTCATCTGACAAGTAAAAGAACACATTTTTGTTTCCCGAGGTGGGCAACTTGTTGGAAACAAACACAAAAGGTTTGAGCACTGATACCTGCCATTGCTGGCATTGAAAGATGCAACGCCAGCAATGTGGATTGTCAAGACTCAAACCAATCATCAGGCAAAAACAACAGAGATCAAATGTACCGCATTTTGATCCGGGACGTAATCTGCATGAAAACAAGCGCTCACTCTTCCTGCTCAACAAATGACAAGGGCGGAGCCTTATACCACGTGTTACAGAAGCTGTGCCGTGTGATGCTAAAATTAGCAGGGAAAAAACCACGGAGAGCACGTCAGGGATGACAAGAAAGTGACAGGAGAAAATCCGTCCCGGTCAACCACCCAAACATCAATAACGGGAACCTTATACAGCACTTCCCTATACACGTCGAACTCCCGCAGGCACAAAGACATTACGGAGGCTATCACTTATCACCTGACCAAAGATATGGCTCCATCAACACTGTGCAAAACGAGGGATTTAGGAAAACGATCAACACCCTAGACAAACGCTACACAGTGCCGTCCCGCAACTATTTTTCTATTGTTGCACTACCTGCTCTGTACACGCAGCGTCGAGCAACGGTGGAGACGGAATTTCAAGCAGGACAACATTTTGCTGCAACAACAAAACGTGAGACATTTGTTGTTTTATGTTTATTTATTGTTATGAGAGAATCATGATCTCAATTCTAAGCCAAAAAATCGTGATTCTCATTTTATGCAAAATCGTGCAGCCCTAACATTAACACAAAACTATTGTTTCACCAGAGAAACACACATGAAGAGAGAGAGAGAGACAATAACAGCTACCAAACAGTCGTCATAATTCGTCACACGATGAGAAAAGGACAAATCAACAAGTAACAATGACTAATTAATATTAAAATCTGTAACATAATGTATTGTTTGGAGTTTAGTCTGACTGGTTCAGGATGACCTGCCATTATCCAATCACACGTCTGCTTACCTGCATCTTTTCTCTTTTTTCTAACCTGAGCACCTGATGGCTTTGAACTTTTGTTGTCCATCTTCCATTGGTTTGAATTTTGCGCTCCAGTACAAACACAAATCCCCCAACCTGAGGATCAGCACAATTAACCTAACAGCAGGCACGTGCAGGGGGGGGGGGGGGGGGGGGGGGTTAGAGGGGCTTGAGCACCCGCCCCTTTCCTGATGGGTGCCCAAGGTGCCCTTTTGTTGAGGCAACTTTTTTTTTTAAAATATTATTATTATTTTTTTAATGTGTGTGTGTGCGGAGTCCTGTCTGTGCCCCTCAACAATAATATTTAACTATTAATCACAGTTTCGCTAAATAAAAGGATCTGGCTTGCATCAGTCACATGATCACATTTAACCAATGATCACCCTTGACAGCAGAACGCGGTGGTTACGAGCCGGGAACGAGCTCACAAAGAGCACGCGCATTTGTTGCGGTCCGGAGCTGTAGGAGAAACACAAGTTAACTCAGAGACACAGACTGATGCCACACAACCAGTAAGTAGGTGCACAGCGGGCACTGTAGTGTGTAGCACCCAGGAGTATTAGCTTATTACGTACACGTTGGTAAGCTGTCTTGTTGCTACTGACGAACTGAAACAAACGAGCGTGCTGTGTGTGCAACAGCGCGACAAACATTACCTGTCCTTTTATTAACTGTACAGGTTAATAACTCGTACAGCGTAACTAGCATGACGGAGTTTATATACTGCTGGGCGGGTGCTATGAAGTTACTGATAGTAAATTTTATTTTATGCTTAAGGTTAGTTTCTCAAATTTCTCAAAATCTTAACAAATTGTGCCAATCCTTACATGTTGCACCAGCTGATTTATCATCAAAAGTGGAGAAGTCTGTGACAGAGGAGACAGAAGAGCAGCAGAGAGAGATGGAAGAGCAAGAGAGAGAGATGGAAGTGCAAGAGAGAGAGATGGAAGTGCAAGAGAGAGAGATGGAAGAGCAAGAGAGAGAGATGGAAGAGCAAGAGAGAGAGATGGAGCAAGAGAGAGAGATGGAAGAGCAAGAGAGAGAGATGGAAGAGCAAGAGAGAGAGATGGAGCAAGAGAGAGAGATGGAAGAGCAAGAGAGAGAGATGGAAGAGCAGGAGAGAGAGATGGAAGAGCAAGAGAGAGAGATGGAAGTGCAAGAGAGAGAGATGGAAGAGCAGGAGAGAGAGATGGAAGAGCAGGAGAGAGAGATGGAAGAGCAAGAGAGAGAGATGGAAGTGCAAGAGAGAGATGGAAGAGCAAGAGAGAGAGATGGAAGTGCAAGAGAGAGAGATGGAAGAGCAAGAGAGAGAGATGGAAGAGCAAGAGAGAGAGATGGAAGAGCAGGAGAGAGAGATGGAAGAGCAAGAGAGAGAGATGGAAGTGCAAGAGAGAGAGATGGAAGAGCAAGAGAGAGAGATGGAAGAGCAAGAGAGAGAGATGGAAGAGCAGGAGAGAGAGATGGAAGAGCAGGAGAGAGAGATGGAAGAGCAAGAGAGAGAGATGGAAGTGCAAGAGAGAGATGGAAGAGCAAGAGAGAGAGATGGAAGTGCAAGAGAGAGAGATGGAAGAGCAAGAGAGAGAGATGGAAGTGCAAGAGAGAGAGATGGAAGAGCAAGAGAGAGAGATGGAGCAAGAGAGAGAGATGGAAGAGCAGGAGAGAGAGATGGAAGAGCAAGAGAGAGAGATGGAAGAGCAAGAGAGAGAGATGGAAGAGCAAGAGAGTGAGATGGAGCAAGAGAGTGAGATGGAAGAGCAAGAGAGAGAGATGGAGCAAGAGAGAGAGATGGAAGAGCAGTAGAGAGAGATAGAAGAGCAGGAGAGAGAGAGCCAGGGCATCGATGACTTTGCTCGCCCTGAACCTGCCATATTACAGGCCTTCTTAGATTACCACCCACAGCAGAACAGTAGCAGTGCAGTTGTGATGAGGGTGTTCAGCTGTAAAGATGGCACCAACAGGAAGTGGCTTACTTATTGCAAAGAACGCCATTTATTGTTCTGCTTTGTGTGTCTGGCATTTGCAAGGCTGACTGACACCAGCACATTTATAACAGGCACGAGTGACTGGCGACATATACATCTGCGCACAGAGGAGCATGAAAAGAGCAATACACACCAGACCTGTGCTGAAGCTTTTTTCTTAAGGTGCTCAAAAGGCAACATCAGGAGCTCGTTTGCTGGCAGTCAGTTGTCAGCTCACAGAGCACAAGTGAAAAAGAGACGGCAAGTTTTAGAGCGTATAGTGGATGTGATCAAAGTACTTGGGAAGAGGGGACTCAGCTATAGGCATGTGGAGAATGAGGCTGCATACACTTTAGGTGATAACACCATCGATCATGGTAACTTTCTGGAACTGATTGTGTTATTAGGCAAGTATGATATGTGCCTTGGAGAACATTTGAATGACTGCATTGAAAAAAGCAAGAAGTTGCATCAGACCAGTGGATCAAGAGGTAGAGGATCTCTCATCACCCTACTCTCCAAAACAACTGTCAACTCAGTGATTGATGCACTTGGCCATCTCCTTCAAGAGAGCATCGCCAGTGATGTCCAGAAAGCTGGGATGTTTTCTGTTCAGCTAGACACAACCCAAGACATCACAGGTTATGATCAGTGTTCAGTAATCATCAGGTATGTTACTGAGTCTGTGCAGGAGAGGCTTGTCTCCATAGTGAGGTGCGAAGCATCCACGGGGCAGTACTTTGTAAACTTGCTTTCTGGAGTTTTAGAGCATCTGAATCTAGACAAGGCCATGTGCACTGGGAATGCAACAGATGGTGCTTCAAATATGCAGGGCCAGTACAAAGGCTTTTCAGCACTTATGACTGCCCAGTCTCCAACTCATGTGCATGTGTGGTGCTATGCACACATACTTAATCTTGTGATTGCTGACACAACACAAAGTGTCATTGAAAGTGGATCACTCTTTAATTTACTTAATGACATAGCTGTGTTCATCAAGGAGTCCTATCACAGGGTTAATCTGTGGGAGAAACAAACCGAAAACACAAGACACAGATGCCTCAGTCCAATAGGTGAGACACGGTGGTGGGCCAAGCATGATGCCCTCCAGAAAATCTTTGGACATTTTGGAAAACCAGATGATGGCCTCTTCGTTGATGTAGTGCTGACGATGGAAGCCATTGAAAAGAGGGAAAAAGAAAAGCCAGCTGTTTGTGCCAAAGCACGAGGCTTTAAAGAGTCTCTTGAAGCATGAAACTGTGTTAACAGCACAGATATTTCTTAGAGTGTTTGAGCAAACAACTCCTCTGTCAAAGTACCTCCAGTCAAAGGGGATGGACATTCTCTCTGCCCATCATATGGTGACTGCCACACAAGATGGCCTCAAAAGTATTGCCAGGGACTTTCCAACTGTGAAGACAGCTGCAGACACATTTGTGAAACAGACAAATCAAAAACTAGAAGAGAGGGAGAACAACACAGACATGGAAGTGGAGGCTGAACTACCTAAAAAGAGAGCCAAAAGGAGAAAAGGCATGGCCGGAGAGATGCCTGAAGATGAGTTGCAAATCAATGCTGAGAAATCATATGAGGTGAAAGTGCACAACATCATCCTGGACAGTTATTGAAGCAATCCACAGACGATTTGTCATACATGGCCCTCTTCTTGCCGATTTGGCATGGTTGGACCCCAGGAAGTTTAGCCAGGTCAGAACAGTTTCTCTTCCAAGTAATGCATTTCAGAACCTCAGCGCCTGTCTACTTAAATTTGACAGCAGGGCTACAGTTAATAACCTTCAGTCAGAACTGAAACGTTTTGCTGAACAGTGGGAAAGGCTTAAGACATCACATGTAGATGAGTACACGACCAGAACAGCAAAGGACAGATCTGAAGAATGGGACGAAGAAAGTGAAATTGTGACCGAAAGCTGTGGTACTTGCAAAAATTGCCCACTGTGCTGCTATCAAATACTCAGGCGGTTCAACATGCTGTCTGATGCCTATCGTCTCCTTGGGCTGGCATACAAGTACCTGCTGACCCTCTCCCTCACTCAGGTTGCCTGTGAAAGAACGTTCTCTACACTCAACTTCATTAAAAGCAGACTCCGAAGCAGCCTGTCTGCAAACAAGCTGGAGATGTTTATGCTGATGGCCACTGAAAAGGACATTCTCATGTCATTGGACTCTGACATGGTCATTGACAGGGTAGCTGAGAAGAGTGACCTGCTGAGAAAGCTCCTTTTGTAACCTGGTGAGGTGAAATAAAAATGAGCAAAACATTCCTAATTATCTATTGTTAATATTAAATTCAGCTTTATTGTTATTGCCTAAATGAATACGTTTAGTATCTACCTTCACTTCAAACAAGTCAAGTGATTGGTAAATGCTTAGAATTTGTCCATCTTAATAGATAGAATAAATATGAGATTGGAGTATTAGGCATTTATAAACATATATTCTTACAGTCTTAATCTGTCATTGTTTCATTTCAGATGCTGTCAGTCATTTTAGGAGGACTGAAGTGTGTTCATTTTAAGTAAGTACTATATGGAATATGATTCAACCATTTTTCTAGAGTAAGCATACCAGTACTGTCATCGTCTGAAAAAATCTATTAAGTACAATTCTTTCTCAACCTTCACTGTCTGTCCTTTCACTTCATAAAGGTTTCCATGTCTTAAGATATGTTCAGTGTTGCTGCTGTGGAAGTGTTGTAGGTGACCTTTTATTGATGAGTGAATAGTCTTTGGTGATACAATTCAATCATAATCTGTCCTTTATAGATTTTAATATTCATCTAATCTTTATTCCTTTCTGTCCTGTTTGTCAGGGTCTGATCATACATTGTTTGTTTAAGAGGTTCGAGACCGTTCAACTTTTTAAGTTCATCAACGTAAGTACTAGTGTATATGATTTCTCTAATTCCTTTCTGGAATAAAGATGCCAGTACTGTGATCATCTGAGCAAGTCCATCAATTGCCATTCACAGTTCTTTGTCCTTTCACTTGTGTCCTGTTTTTCAGGGTCCCATATAATTTCTTCAGAAGTAAGTACTGTATATGATGCCAGTATTTTCCCATATTTTCTAGATACTGTATTAGTACTGTGTGTAAAATGCCATCAAAAACTCAATTAAGTGTTATTCTTATTCTTCTTTCTCCTCTTTCTTTCTCTGTCTCCTTTCATATTTAAAGGTTGCTGTGTTAACAAAATATATTGTGCTACCATTCTGTTTTCTATTGTTTTGGTAAATAAATACTTTATGAAAATATCCCTAAATCTGTCATTTATTAATTTTAATATTAATTAATGATCATGTCTCACCTCTAGTGTTCTTGGTCTTAATTTCAGGTTTCTACCATGTGTTGTAGATAGTTCAGGAGGTTAACTCTACCAAGCAGTCTTTTTGTTTCCGCTATGTACTGTTTAAAATCCCGAATAGGGAGAATGGTGTAGGTTTAACTTTATTAGATTGATACATATATACCAACAAGGCAGTGTACATCAAAGCAGTTGTTTTCATGCAAAGGCTTTATGGTTTTTCCTATAGCGATTGACAGACCACGTGACTTTGCGCATTGCATGCCGGGAACTCCTGGCAAAACAATCCAAGTACCGCATCAAATACAAGCATTTGCAATTGCAGCACCGCAAAACGTTCATTCTCCGGTTCCAATACCTTCTTGTTTTTTCTTTGCCGCACAAAAAAGGAATGTACAAAACGACGGAGAACAATGCCGGTCCGTACAAAGACAGACTCGACGAAAAGACAAAGAAAAGATACGAGGAAAAATCAAAGGAGTGAAAGGGTCAGACCCTTACGAGCACACAGAGGGACAAAAGACGTTAGCGTGCTGCCCAACTTTCACCACGCTCAGATTTATAATTATACGGTTCTTGGAGTGAGTGCATACACTCATGAAGTTTAGTAACTTCAGGTCACTGCAACAAGCCCAGGTACAGTTTACCGACGGATGGGTACAGGACCTTGAAATGCACCGAAAGACCATCGTACAAACAAACGTAAGTTTACCTTTGTTCGTCTCACAAATCGTCGTCATAAGTACACATTCGTTAACCGTGTATTAATATAACCTTTGAGCTCAACGGTAATTAATTAGTAGTGGAAAAATAATTGTAATATTTGAGCCATTTCTGCTGTCCAACTACTTCTTACAAAATACATTTTTAATGTTAATTAGCTTCTTGCCATTTTTTGTGTTTCTTTTTATCGCTGTGTAACTGAGTTCAATTGAAAGCCTGCATGCGCTAGTACCGCTTGCCAAAAGTTCCCAGAATCCTTTGCGGTTTTATCCATGAATGACGTCACATTTTTGGTGGGCCGGTCTCCAGTCAAAATGCCCGGGCCGATTTTTTGTCCCAGTCCAGCCCTGCCTGCCCTCCAGCACTATCCACAGCAACCCCTCAACAGCAACATTGTACCCATCAGGTAAAGCATCGGCTACGTTTGCTTTGTCTTGTTGCCCATATTAGACTCTTGATGAAAGTGTGTTGTTGTTATTCAGCCTGGTTCAATGTGCCCCTTTTTAACTTTGAGCACCCGCCCCTTTAAACCTCTCTGCACGGCCCTGCCTAACAGACCTACACCTTAGTTCACAGATTCACTTTGTCTAAGGTTGATTTCTGGGATTTCACACAACCCAGGATTCAGATCGTGAATCCATGATGGGCTTGGATTTACATCATTATAAATGAAATGTGCTCTACTTGGAAGCAGCCGGCCCCGCCCCTTTTGACGGGTTGTGTGAGACTTTAAATCATCAAACTGTAAATTATAAATTTAAATTGTTATTGATCCTTTACCCCGAGTCCTAAAGTGTAGATTTATTTTCTTACTCTTCTTATATTTATTGTTTGTTTACTTGCACCGCTGTAACTGCAGCCTCGTCGTCTCGTCTCTCTATATGCTGGACTGTCTGTAGCGGAGATGACAATAAAGTTTACTTTGACTTCAGCAGCGCGCAGGCGCACCGAGGGCTCTCGCGCTCACTTTATAGAATGTAGAAAAAACATCGGTGCAGATTATAAGTCTGTATCATAATATCTGTTTGTTGTTTTTATTTTGTTTTGCGAGTTGGTTATTAGATGCCGCTCCAGCCAGCCAGAGACTCCCCGCCGCCCCGCCCTCTCCTCCCTGTGCCGCCAGCAGCAGGCGCACCTCGCAAACGGAGGGCGCCCTTACTCCCAGCAAATGGCTGATAGAAAACCGATCGGTGCCTACGAATTTCCCAATATGCGCTGGCATGACGTCGGGGAAGCATGGGTACGACCGATTATTTTATTTTTTTCTTGCCCGTGATGCCCCCCCCACCACGATGCATTCTATTGGTTTGCACACTTACACACACCCAGCTGTGGTTTCCTGTTTTGCTGGACTCTGGAGAGCCCCGCCTTTAACGCTCTTCTCTCACAGAGAGCAACAGAAAACTTGGAAAAACTCCAGATTGACTGAACTCAGTTCAAAGTTACCTTGACACCTTTAGATGTGAGACGTAGTGATGGTCCGCTTGAAGCTGACGCTCCGGTGCGTGTGTCAGAAAGATCAACGCGCTGCTTCAGAAGCACCGTGTCGAGGCTTGATTCGTTTGGCCAGAGTCACGTGATCAGTGACGTCTGAAGCTTCGTTTAGAACGTACCTTTTTTTAAATCGAACTTTATTGAAACACAATGAGTATACAACATACAAACAGATGAAGTTTACAAAAGAACAGAACATGAACATACAGAACCAGGAGTAAAAAAATTATGATATGAGTAGGCGAAAAAAATCAACATATAAATATTGTTCTGAGAGGCTTTTTGTTGGTTGAGTCTGAAATTGATTGTATGTACAATTCATATCCTTATAAAAAGGCAGAAATATGGTGTTTTATTAATAAACTTACATTCATGGATATAAAATAGCTAAAAGTATTAACAAATATTTTATAAAAAAACCATTTATCATTCTTCCTGGGGACCTTAAAGAAACAGAATAAAACATTTTCCCATCGTAAAGAAAACTCCCTTAAAATATGGACAATAACAAAACTGCTAAATTCTTCCAGAATCTCTGTGTAGAGGAACCAAAAGAGATGTGCCACAGTTTCTGGATGATCCCCACAGAAAGTTCAATTAGTATTTATGTCTCTTTTAAATGTCACCATATAGTGACTGGCTGGGTCACATTTATGAAGAATTTTATATGAGATTTCCTTCACCTTGTTCACAACTAGATATTTATGGGATCATCCAGACTGTCTTCCAGGTGATATCTGGAACATGTCGGTTCCAGTAAGATATTCTATATATGGGAGAGACATGATATCTTCTTGGAATAAACTACGTATTCTCTTATTGCTGTTACTAAGTTCCTGTGAAAAGCAGATTTTTCCCACTGCTGACTCAGCTGGATCAGGGAGAGT
Organism: Rhamphochromis sp. 'chilingali'; assembly: GCF_963969265.1. NCBI lineage: Eukaryota > Metazoa > Chordata > Actinopteri > Cichliformes > Cichlidae > Rhamphochromis > Rhamphochromis sp. 'chilingali'. The sequence continues at coordinate 3,908,958 of NC_137929.1, forward strand.
GACTGAGGCAGATATTGAGCTGTCAGTGTTTTTATATAACATTAAAGTCCCTGAGGGTATGGCACCAAGCACCATTGAGAATTCCCCAACACTGACGGGAAAATTATATAGTGTAAGGAATTCATTGTAAGTAAGTAGTATTCCCTCGTTAAATTTTAAAACTTAGTAGCGGCCGCCATTGTTGGCAGCTGAAATTTGGCTGGGCCGCGCTATGAATTCTGGGATATGGTGGGCCACGAAGGACACACCCGACCCATCCTTCAAACTCGGGGGAATGAAGGACGCATTTGAAGGAGTCGAGGAATCGGGACAGCCTTCGTCGCCTGGCTGTGACGTCATCGGCCTTCAAATGCGGCCTCCGGAGGATGCAGCCGACGTTTTGGGACACAGCTTGTGTGTCTTTGTTGGTCATGTGACCTCCCAGGGACTACACATGGAAACGAGCAGTTTAGCTCAAATCTGGCAGGTTTCCATCGTCTGTTTTTGTCCTGATGTCCATGAACATGAACACTGTCCCTGTCAAACACGTCCAGATAATCTGATCCAGTGTTGTTCTTCTTCTGTGGTGTTTGTGATGGAGCTGCTGATCCTGATGTCCTCCACCAAGGGGGCAGCAAATTCAGCTGACTGTCATCATTTATTAAAAAGATGTAACAATGTGACATAATGCAATATAATAGTGTCAGTTACACATTGTGGGTTGCACTGTGGCCAGAATGGACATTACCTCCTGCCTAATGGAAGCTGTCAGCCATCCTGCAACCATGAATTAGATAAGCAGAAGTGAAGGGATTGTTAACAACAATTTAATAATAAAATGTAATGTGATAGTTGCACTTTATTAGCTCCCCACAATCGTATGAATAATAACCATGAATGCACTGCATGCTCATAGCAAGTTCTTTAGGTTTAAAGTGAGATCCTGCTTTAAAGGGCGCTTCATCTGCTGGGAATGACATGTTTCTTCTAGTATGTAAGGCTCAGCCCATCTTACTGGGACTTACTTTTGTAGATCCACATGCTCTAAACCTGCTGCTCCATGATTGGTGCAGAAGCTTTAAGCTACTATTAACAAATAATAACCATGGACTTAGTTGTTACTACAATAACTTATCATTGAGCAACTTTTAATTTTACTTGTAAAACTATGCAAGTAGAATTGAATGGGGCACAGTGAGCTGAGCACAGGCCCACTCTGTGACACTCAGAGGTTTGTGGATATCATACTGAGAGTATTGGACACAGTGCAGCCAGCTTGCAGCCACTTTCCCACCACTTTAGCACAATGTTTACATGAGACTCAGCCACACTAATGTTCCTGGGCAGACATGTGGTGCAGCATGGCTGATGGCACTGTACCTGCAGCTGTCATGGACAAGAACCACTCAATACCTCACCCAAGCCAAGCCTGTGCTGATGTTGTGATCTGAGACCGAGACACTAACCCAGGATCATGATATGATGTTGTGAGAGTTTCACTAAGAATTAGCTCTGATTACAAGATTTCAATCTATCGTAACTCTAATTTGTATTTACTTCAGTTTGTTCATCTTGGAGCTGTGTGCAGCTGAGGACAGTCTTATTATTACCAGGTGAGGATATGTAACAGCCACAGTCTGTAGAGATGATGTCACCATGGAGTGGTGATGTCACTGGAGCTGCCAATATGTGCTCCAGCCAAAGCTACACCAGAGGGTTGTGCTGTGTAACAGGTTGGTGCAGGTGGTGTTATCTACATTTGAACATTAGGCAACAGTCTCATGAAGACACTTTCTATTGTTCACTAAAGACCAACAATAACAGAGACAAAGGGAGAGCAGCAGAACTAGTGCTAACAATTAGCACTGCTAGCCTGCCCACCAACACCAGCTAATGTTCTAAAAACGATGATCAATGATTTTGCTGTAACGGCTCCAGCTGTCTGTGTCAGGGACACGTTGGAGATGAAGTGAGTGATCCAGTGACAAAGGTTTGGAAAGCTGCAGTCAGCTGAGACTAAAGGAGTCACCTGACCGAGAGACCAAATGTTTCACTGAGAACGTCCAGATGAACAGAATCAACCTTTGGGATAATCTGTTCCACACATCCATGTTTCACTTACTGCATTATATTTCCTCATTGCTGTGCACACAGGCCTGTGGCTTATAACCAACTCCAAGTTCAGACTCAGAGGCTGCTGAAGCTGTTTTCTGGAACAGAGACGTGTTGGATATAAAACCAACTCTTCTTTATGTGTCAGCACTGAGGAAAGGAGCAGCTTCGTTTCTAAGTGTATGAAGGACTGTAGCAGTGTGTGTGTGAGCTTTATTTCACAGACAGAACCATGTCAAAAACACAACTTCAGGTAAAAACAATACAAAATCAAAGAGTCTGATCAGAAGGATTAAACAGAGGAGTGTGGGACTGTTTTTAACAGACAGCAGGTTAAGCCAGGCTGGAGGAGTAAACTGAGCCTCGGTGTGAGCAGCAGTGTGTTTGACAGGAAGCTGAGATAAACAGTCTGGAGCCCATTTAGTGCTTCATATGAAAGTGTGAGGATTTGAAAGCAAATCTAAAATCAAGCAGGAGTCAGTGTGAGAATGATTTGTGCTTTTCCTCAGTCAGATGCTGGGAGTTTCAGTTCATCCATGTTCAGCGTGCTGTGCTTTGTGTAACAGGAGAATATGACAGTATAAATCAAGTCTTCATGTCACTGAAAGCCTCCACAGTCTGCTATGGAGGTGCATCAGTTTGGATTTACAAGAAGAACATTTCTTAAACCTGCCACAAGATGGCGCTCCAACAGAAGGGATGTCCACAGTGTAACACAGACACACACATACTGTGTGAATGTGTGAGTGAATGGGCTTTCAACACAAGGCTTCTGCTGCTACCTTTAATGACATAATTAGCTAACAAGAACAAACTGTTAATTACCACCAAAGAACGGCTCCAGATTTTAGCTGCTGACCATTTTGTGAAACGTTGATTACATCAGCTTATTGTTGATTTTTCAACCTTAATATCAGCTGCTTTAAAGGAGCCTGGTTCTCTGGCAGTAACACTTTTCTTCACTAGATGCAGTGCAGGCACAGTCTGTGTTTCTAAACTACACACTAATGTTCATTGTTGTGCAGCTAAATCCTCCCTCTGGATGGGAAGAATCCCTGTCAGGCTTCAAACACCTGGCTTGGTGTTCTGGAGCTAATGTGTCACCTGTGAGGACTCTGAGATGAACACACAGCAGACACTTCAGTTCTCCGTCTGTGTGTCCTCAGTTTCCCAGCATGCCTTGGCTGTGGTGGTGGAGGTGAATGAGGGGGAACATGCTGCTCTGTCAGCACTCAGGTTTCATACCTGGTGATCTCAGAGGACAAAGCGGCGTTACAGCAGCGCACGTTGATGAGACCTGATGCTCTGAACAGTTCAGACTTCAGCCTCACTCTGAGAAAACAAACGACTGACTGTCAGCAGCAACTACACCTGCTCCATCAGTGACGGAGAGAAGAACTGAGACTGAGAGACATACAGCTGCAGGTCAAAGGTCAGAAACGCCCGCTCTTTGTACGGGTCAGGAGTTAGTACTGCAGAGGTCAGAGGTCAGCTTGCTGACAAACCATTTGAAACAGTTTGGAGCTAAAAGCACAACAGCAGAGGAAAGAAGAGACACTGCAGAGATGATGCAAAATATTGTGTTTTGTTCTCAGCTGTCAAAAAGTGTAACACACGTGTTCCAGCACAGCCTTTGTGTACTTTCACTTCTCCATACTGTCCATTGGAAATCCTGTTTGTTACTTTTTGATTTCAGTCCATGTGTCCAAAGCAAACTTCTGTCCCACACTTTCTCTGCTGACTCTTCACCGATGCTCAGATGATCTCAGATGATTTCACCAGAACTCATCAAAATTCGGGCTCCACAGAAACCCAGACGTCACCCAGACCTGTTATACAAGGAATCAGCACAGCTGATAAGGAGCTCATCATCAGCCAGCTAGCTGATGACACCACACTCTTCTTGAAGAATGCAAATCAAATCCGTCCAGCCCTTAGTGTTATTAGTGATTTCTCTGAGGCATCTGCTTTATGTCGAAATCTAAAAAAATGTGAATTACTAGCAATTAAAGGCTGCACTGCAAATGCTCTCTGTAACATTTCTGTTAAACAAGAAGTCACATATCCAGGACTGTTAATATCCAAAGACCAAAAGTCAAGATGCTCGTCAAACTTGTCAAACAGTGTTGGGGAATTCTCAATGGTGCTTGGTGCCATACCCTCAGGGACTTTAATGTTATATAAAAACACTGACAGCTCAATATCTGCCTCAGTCACTCTCCCTGATCCAGCTGAGTCAGCAGTGGGAAAAATCTGCTTTTCACAGGAACTTGGTAACAGCAATAAGAGAATACGTAGTTTATTCCAAGAAGATATCATGTCTCTCCCATATATAGAATATCTTACTGGAACCGACATGTTCCAGATATCACCTGGAAGACAGTCTGGATGATCCCATAAATATCTACTTGTGAACAAGGTGAAGGAAATCTCCTATAAAATTCTTCATAAATGTTACCCAGCCAGTCACTATATGGTAACATTTAAAAGAGACATAAATACTAATTGAACTTTCTGTGGGGATCATCCAGAAACTGTGGCACATCTCTTTTGGTTCCTCTACACAGAGATTCTGGAAGAATTTAGCAGTTTTGTTATTGTCCATATTTTAAGGGAGTTTTCTTTACGATGGGAAAATGTTTTATTCTTTTTCTTTAAGTTCCCCAGGAAGAATGATAAATGTTTTTTTATAAAAAATTTGTTAATACTTTTAGCTATTTTATATCCATAAATGTAAGTTTATTAATAAAACACCATATTTCTGCCTTTTTATAAGGATATAAATTATAAATACAATCAATTTCAGACTCAACCAACAAAAAGCCTCTCAGAACAATATTTATATTGTAACAGTTGCTATTGTAATGCAGTGTATCACCACATGGCGGCGCCTCCTGTCTCACGACTGGTGTCACCCCCTTTTTGTTCTTCTTCGCACTCCTCCTGTAATGGATGCTCCCGTGTGTACGCGGACTAGTGTGCTCTTTAGTAATGTGTGGTAGAGGTAGCACTTTTATTTTTGATATTGTAAATAAATGAGTACTTTTTGGAAAGTCAGAAGCTGTTGCTCATTTGCTATCCACCTGCACACCTCTGCGGCTGGCTTCATCTCCACTGCACGTTACAACTGGCGCCCGAACTTTTTCCCCTTGGACTTCAGACGATTTTTGCATCCCGCCGAGGATTCTTCTCTTCTAGCACGTGAACTGTCTCGGAAATCCCCCCAGTTTTGCGGACGCTCGGACGTTTTCTCCAGCCATGGCCGCAGCCTCAGCTCAGGTGGGACCCGAATAATTTCTGGATACCGTGGTGTGCCGCTGCTCCGCTTGGGAGAAAGAAAAAGAGAGAAGCTGACTCCGCGACGCGAATGGACTCCGTGGATTTGTTATTTGTTGTTGGTTTCGTCTTCTAAGGATTAATTCTTCTGTGGAGAGCCTGGACATGAACATTTCTGCTGGCTTTTCATTCCCCTTTCCCTCTGCTGAGACTGACTGTAGCACATGTAAGTGATAGCTTGGCCGACTACAACCGTTGGTGCTGGTCTTCGGCTCAGTATAACAAAACGACTTAAAACTAATCTTGCATTGAGCTCTAGTGTTGCAGACATGCTATTGTAATAACATGGTTCTGATCACTCCAGTCTAATTTCAGTTGTTGGGCAAAATTTTATATGTGGCTTTTCTAAATTTAATCTTGAACGCATTTTTGCAGTTTTGTCTTTCTAGTCTGACCTAACTGACTCTTTTACTGCTATATCAATAACTGTGCTGTGAGCAATAAAGTTCGATTTAAAAAAAAAGGTACGTTCTAAACGAAGCTTCAGACGTCACTGATCACGTGACTCTGGCCAAACGAATCAAGCCTCGACACGGTGCTTCTGAAGCAGCGCGTTGATCTTTCTGACACACGCACCGGAGCGTCAGCTTCAAGCGGACCATCACTACGTCTCACATCTAAAGGTGTCAAGGTAACTTTGAACTGAGTTCAGTCAATCTGGAGTTTTTCCAAGTTTTCTGTTGCTCTCTGTGAGAGAAGAGGGTTAAAGGCGGGGCTCTCCAGAGTCCAGCAAAACAGGAAACCACAGCTGGGTGTGTGTAAGTGTGCAAACCAATAGAATGCATCGTGGTGGGGGGGGGGGGGGGGGGGGGGCATCACGGGCAAGAAAAAAATAAAATAATCGGTCGTACCCATGCTTCCCCGTACCCATTTGCTGGGAGTAAGGGCGCCCTCCGTTTGCGAGGTGCGCCTGCTGCTGGCGGCACAGGGAGGAGAGGGCGTGGCGGCGGGGAGTCTCTGGCTGGCTGGAGCGGCATCTAATAACCAACTCGCAAAACAAAATAAAAACAACAAACAGATATTATGATACAGACTTATAATCTGCACCCATGTTTTTTCTAAATTCTATAAAGTGAGCGCGAGAGCCCTCGGTGCACCTGCGCGCTGCTGAAGTCAAAGTAAACTTTATTGTCATCTCCGCTACAGACAGTCCAGCATATAGAGAGACGAGACGACGAGGCTGCAGTTACAGCGGTGCAAGTAAACAAACAATAAATATAAGAAGAGTAAGAAAATAAATCTACACTTTAGGACTCGGGGTAAAGGATCAATAACAATTTAATTTATAATTTACAGTTTGATGATTTAAAGTCTCACACAACCCGTCAAAAGGGGCGGGGCCGGCTGCTTCCAAGTAGAGCACATTTCATTTATAATGATGTAAATCCAAGCCCATCATGGATTCACGATCTGAATCCTGGGTTGTGTGAAATCCCAGAAATCAACCTTAGACAAAGTGAATCTGTGAACTAAGGTGTAGGTCTGTTAGGTTAATTGTGCTGATCCTCGGGTTGGGGGATTTGTGTTTGTACTGGAGCGCAAAATTCAAACCAATGGAAGATGGACAACAAAAGTTCAAAGCCATCAGGTGCTCAGGTTAGAAAAAAGAGAAAAGATGCAGGTAAGCAGACGTGTGATTGGATAATGGCAGCTCATCCTGAACCAATCAGACTAAACTCCAAACAATACATTATGTTACAGATTTTAATATTAATTAGTCATTGTTACTTGTTGATTTGTCCTTTTCTCATTGTGTGACGAATTATGACGACTGTTTGGTAGCTGTTATTGTCTCTCTCTCTCTCTTCATGTGTGTTTCTCTGGTGAAACAATCCGGTTGTTCAGTCTGACGTCACTAGCCGTGTCTGGGTCTAAACTCCGCTGCAGGTCCATATATCAAACGATCACTGTGGCATTACTGAGAGTTGAAAAACTGTCTAAAGTCTTTCATCTTTAATAAAATGATCAGCGTTCTGCTCTACCAGGTGTAACAATTGAGTTTAACATCCAGGCATCCATGAAAACGGAATTTATGACATTTAACGGAGTTAGAAGTTAGCAGGGAGTTAGCTCGCTAGCTTCTATCTAAATACAATATAGCATGTCCTGACTGCGGGTTTTGAAAACAAATTCAAACGTACAGCTCTGTTATCACTTCCAGCATAAATGAAGACAGAAAACTAAACAGCAGTGACGTTTGTAGGGTTACTGAAGTTGGGCTAGCTGGTATATAATGATGTGCTACGTGACCGCTAGCGACATAGCTATGTTAGCATAATATAAACAAGCTAACTTTTTTTCCACTCGATAAAAGTTAACGTGAGTGTTCCCGGTGGTCAGGAACAAATGTAATCGCATGGCAGGATGCTGTAAAAGGACCAAACTTCAGCCAGGAGAACAACTGAGATAATCCATCCACAATACGAGGTTAGTCATTCATATACTGCTGCATGGGCTGGGCTGTGGTTCCATCCTAAGGTTTTAAAAACTGAGCTTAAATAAATGATTAGTGGTAATAAAAGCCGAGGGAGGTCAACAGGGATCACTAACTGTTTTAGGAGCTTTTTAAGATCAAATAGAAGAAAATACATAACATTAAACATGTTAACAACACAAAAGCCATATTAAACGCAGACTACTTTAGACCCGGAAGTAGGATTCGTCGCGTCATCACTGAACAACCGGATAGTTTTGTGTTAATGTTAGGGCTGCACGATTTTGCATAAAATGAGAATCACGATGTTTTGGCTTAGAATTGAGATCATGATTCTCTCATAACAATAAATAAACATAAAACAACAAATGTCTCACGTTTTGTTGTTGCAGCAAAATGTTGTCCTGCTTGAAATTCCGTCTCCACCGTTGCTCGACGCTGCGTGTACAGAGCAGGTAGTGCAACAATAGAAAAATAGTTGCGGGACGGCACTGTGTAGCGTTTGTCTAGGGTGTTGATCGTTTTCCTAAATCCCTCGTTTTGCACAGTGTTGATGGAGCCATATCTTTGGTCAGGTGATAAGTGATAGCCTCCGTAATGTCTTTGTGCCTGCGGGAGTTCGACGTGTATAGGGAAGCGCTGTATAAGGTTCCCGTTATTGATGTTTGGGTGGTTGACCGGGACGGATTTTCTCCTGTCACTTAATCGTCATCCCTGACGTGCTCTCCGTTGTTGTTTCCCTGCTAATTTTAGCATCACACGGCACAGCTTCTGTATCACGTGGTATAAGGCTCCGCCCTTGTCATTTGTTGAGCAGGAAGAGTGAGCGCTTGTTTTCATGCAGAGTACGTCCCGGATCAAAATGTGAAGTTTTACAAATCACCACTTCTTTAGTGAATATCATTTCAGTCTCAGACAACCTCGTTTCTCTTACAGAGGTTGAATGCACCTTCTGCGGATGGCGGTACCACACAGTGTGCGTGGACTTCCCCTGCACAGAAGGCAACTACAAATGCTGTGAATGCTAAATAAAGAGAAACAAATGATCCCTGTTGTCTTTGCTTGATGATTGGTTTGAGTCTTGACAATCCACATTGCTGGCGTTGCATCTTTCAATGCCAGCAATGGCAGGTATCAGTGCTCAAACCTTTTGTGTTTGTTTCCAACAAGTTGCCCACCTCGGGAAACAAAAATGTGTTCTTTTACTTGTCAGATGAACATATGAGACACTTTGACTCTTCAGTGCAGTGTGGAGCCTAACAAAGATCTGTTTTGTGTCCCAGCTGATCAGCAGGAGGAGGAGAGTCTGACGGAGCAGCAGAGGAACATTTTCAGCTACTTGGACTCAGCTCAGCCACTACAGAGGAAACAATGAGCTCAACACAGAAGGTGACAGACAGAGCAGGACCATATGACCAAAGATATTTATCACCATATACATTTGAACATTTGCCATAACGATGTAGCTGACGATAGAATTGACAGCAGACAAAATACTTTACAGCTGCACAACTTTATTAAAAACCCATCAATGTATTTTCACTGAAACAAGCAGCTGTTGTTTATGTGCATTAAAGTTATATAAAAATGTAACAGTGCAAATGCAAATTCCTCGCTGACAGTTTAACCAAAAGGCGTTTCCAGTGGAAACTGGCCGACACATCCTGAGCATAACCATGTATAATATCCACTAAACTTCAGAAGAGGTTATACAGTCGTGGCCAAAAGGTTTGAGAATTGCATAAATATTGGAACCTGGAGAAGTTGCTGCTTAAGTTTTTATAATAGCATTTTGCCTGCACTCCAGAATGTTATGAGGAGTGATCAGATGAACTGCATCGTCCTTCTTTGCCACGAAAACGAACTTAATCCCCAAAAAGCCTTACCACTGCATTTCATTGCTGTCATCAAAGGACCTGCTGAGACCATTTCAGTGATCGTCTTCTTAACTCAGGTGAGAATGTTGGCGAGCACGAGGCTGGAGATCATCATGGCTGTATCCCGATTCAGGTTCTGCAGCTTTAAAGTCCTCAAGGGCCGCGTACTCAAAGACCGCTAAGGCCGAAGTGCGAGGCTCGTAGGCTCGTGAAATGGGACGTCTATCCTCCGTCGCGCTGCCCAGGTTGCCTAGCAACCATGATACTAACAGCTGGAAACGTTTCATACAGCTTTGTTTGACAGAAATGAAGGAGAACATATTTAGTTCATTTGTTTCTACATGAGCTCTGTGTGATTTGATGAGTATCTGAGGCTGAGACCACAGGACTGTGAAACATGATTGTTGGGCTTCATTTCTGTGCTGCTGGCTCTTCCTCCTCCTCTTCCTCACACACTGCTGAGTTTGTCCTGGTGGATCATCAGGGCTGCAAAGCCTCACAGATGATGTGCAGCAGTGGGTCCCTCAGCCTGTCCTCACTCTGGACACTTGCAGTCGTCACACATGGAAATCAAATGTGTGATAAGCTGCAGGATTCAAACACAAGTGTAACTTATAAACACATGTTCATACTTTTATTCCACAATCAGAGAGAAAGAAACAGAGAGAGAGTGCAGGACAGACAGACAGGTGACAGTCTCAGGTGTACACACTGCTACACAACAGCACCAGAGAAGCAGGATTTAGTGTTTGTGTTATTACGAGTGTAAACAAGAAGAGTTCCAGATGGTGCAGTGGACACATGTGTGACTGCTGTGATTAAAGCATCTTTCTTTCAGCTTAACGAGTGAACCGTCAGCTCGTTCAAACACACGTTAAAGTGCGTTTGGCTCGACACCACCGAACAGAGGCAGCAATATAACACAGCTAACATTAACAGTGCAGTGAATCCTGCTTGTGCCGTGATGTTCAGGACTGCAAACCGAGCAGCATCACTGACTTTCAGCTTGTTGTGTTTGTGGATATATGACTGACTTTAATTATCCACAAAATCATCACATTCTCTGTCAGATTAAGGTCGACTATTGAACGGCGTATATTTTAAAGGCTTTAAAACCAAGTTAACGCTGAAAGTACAAACATCACTAATGTCACATAACTCTGCCGACAAGGCATAGCTATGGCTATGAAATGCTCTTTGTGTATCACTTCTTCATTATGAAAGATGTCATTAATGCACTAGTAATGTCTCATCTGGAGTATTGTTCAATCATTTGGTCAGCAGCTAATAAGACAGATCTTAACAGACTTCAGTTAGTCCAGAATAAGGCGTCCAGATTAGTGTGAAGATGTTCATACTATACTAATATTGATAACATGCATAATAACCTTTCTTGGCTTCCTGTACAGGCTAAAATATTCTATGGCTTACTTGTAGTTCTAAAGAAAGCAATTCTGTTAAACACACCACATTTATTCTGCTCAGCTGCAGTATCCAGATGAAATACATCATCATATTACACAGTTTTCAACAAGCTGCAATTTAGTAAATGCTCGAGTTAAAAGTAACGTTTTGTAAAACTGTTACATTTAGAGCAACTTTTAAGTGGAATAAGTTGCCTTAAAAAATTAGAGAATTATTCAAAACTTCAATGAACACTTAAAAGCCGATTTACAGAGCTTTTAGTTGTTGTAAATATTGTAAGACATGATTTGTTTTTGAAATTTGTGTAATGTGCCTCAATGTTATTGATATTATTATTATTATTATTATTGATTGCTTATATTTGAACAATTGTGAAACCTCACTGTGGATGTAAGAGTGAAATTATGTGGATATCTTGAATCCACTTTATTGTGTAATATTTTATGTGAGTATTTGACAGAAGACGAGCAACATCTGTTGTGGAAGCTAACGGGGTTCCTTTAGAATAAACAAACATAGGATTTATTATCACTGAATAATTCTGTATAAATCTATACAAATTATAGAAATATGTAATAGGAAACAACAAAATAATCTAAATTATAAAATAATGTGTGTGTGTGTGTGTGTGTGTGTGTGTGTGTGTGTGTGTGTGTGTGTGTGCATGATTTTAGTGTTTGAACAGTCATGAATTATCTTTAACAGCAGGTTGGATGTAATGTGTTAGAACTACCAGCAGGTGGGGATAAGAGACCTTTAAGGTGTTTGGTGCCACGCTCCACCTTCAGGTTTAAAACTAGTGTTAATGGAGTTTGAAGGTTGAGTTTGTTCCACGACTGCATTTCACTCACTGCCTCTGTTTGTATCTCTGTCACTGCAGGACCAACATGGAGCCAGAAGTCAGCGCTCTCAGGAGGCCGACAAACCTCACAGAAGAAAGGGAGAGAAAAAACACACCTGTGACGAGTGTGGGAAGGGTTTTACTGTGAGGGCTTCACTAAAACGGCATCAGGTCATCCACACTGGAGAGAGACCGTTCAGCTGTGACTTGTGTGGAAAGTCTTTTTCCTTGAAGGGTCACCTAAAAACACACCAACTCATCCACAGTGGAGTTAAAGCGTACAGCTGTGATCAGTGTGGCAGAGCTTTTACTCACAGTAGCCACTTACAGAGTCATCTAGTTACCCACTCTGGAATTAAGGCATACAGCTGTGATCAGTGTGGCAGAGCTTTTACTCACAGTAGCCACTTACAGAGGCATCTAGTTACCCACTCTGGAATTAAGCCATACAGCTGTGACGAGTGTGGGAAGGGTTTTACTGTGAGGGCTAAACTAAAACAGCATCAGGTCATCCACACTGGAGAGAGACCGTTCAGCTGTGACTTGTGTGGAAATTCTTTTTCCAGGAAGGGTTACCTAAAAAAACACCAACTCATCCACAGTGGAGTTAAAGCGTACAGCTGTGATCAGTGTGGCAGAGCTTTTACTCAAAGTAGCCACTTACAGAGTCATCTAGTTACCCACTCTGGAATTAAGCCATACAGCTGTGATCAGTGTGGCAGAGCTTTTACTCAAAGTAGCCACTTACAGAGGCATCTAGTTACCCACTCTGGAATTAAGGCATACAGCTGTGACATCTGTGGAAAAACTTTCAGCCAGAGAGGGTACCGAAATACACACCTACGCATTCACACCAGACATGATGTGTACTGCTGTGAACAGTGTGGCAAAGAGTTTATAACTCACACAGACTTACAACAACACATGTTTACCCACACTGAGGAGAGACCTTATCAATGTGACCTGTGTGAGAAGACTTTTAAATCTCCACGTCACCTGAGACAACACCAACAGATCCACACCAGAAAGAGACTCTACAAGTGCAGCTACTGTGAGGTATGTATTTATATTGTTATCTTGTCATTTTAGCCTGACTGTTTGGAACAACTCTGCTCATTAAACTGTGTTAGCATGTTAGCAATTCTACTGCATGGAAAAGCAGCTCTGAGTGATTATTCAGATTTTCCTTTCAGTTATGATTTTAGTATTACTGTAGTATTATGGTGGTAGTATTGTAGTTATTGCAGCCCAGTAAACTGAGTGTGTTAACTGAAACAGTCAAATGTAGTTGGACGTCTGCAGAGATGCTCTTTATTTCAGGCGACGTTCAGGATACAAATGTTGAAGGACTGACTTACACTGTCTTTGTGTCTTTGTTTAGAAGCAGAGCGACACAGATGGATCCAGTTCTCAACCCTGTCATCACTGTGGTGGTGGGAAAGACTTTCATTGTGACCTCTGTGGAAAAACTTTCAGTCAGCAAAAGACCCTAAAACTACATCAACGTAGACACACTGGAGACAAACTGAAATACTGCAAAGAATGTGGGAGAAGCTTCACCACACCAAGTGAGTTAAAACGACATGAACTGATTCACAGTGGGGTTAAAAAGCACCTCTGTGATCAGTGTGGGTCATCCTTCACCACTGAAAGTCAGCTTAAATCACACAAACGAGTCCACACAGGAGAGAAACCACACAAGTGCAGACACTGTGAGAGAAGCTTCTCACGGTCAGGTAGTCGTAACAGGCATGAACGTGCACACATGGAAGGAAACTACAGCTGTGACCAGTGTGACAAGAGCTTCAGGAATCTCAGATCATACTCTGCACACAAACGATCCCACGTTACTAATAAACTGTTTCACTGTTACCAATGTGCCCAAACATTCACCTCATTGTCTGCTCTGTGCAAACATCAGCGTGATCACTCAGGGCTGAAATCACTCCCATCACTGGATCACAGTGAATCTGAAGACACAGAAAGATCCTCTGGTTTCTGTGTCAGACTCAAAAAGCTTGAGATCAGGCTCCACAGAGTTCAGATAGAATCATTTAAACTTGTGTTGAACTGAACTGGTTGCTGGGCTGAACTTCTACATAATACAGATCTACATGGGATCTTCTTTTCTGTTGTTTTACTGAGTCAGTTTTGTCCTTTTTTCTCTGTCCTGGTTTTGCTCGTCTGTAAATGATCGAAACTCAGTCAAATAGTTCATTGTTCTCCAGCAAAACGTTTTGGAAACTCATGTTTAACCTTTAAAACTCTGACATGTTTTAGCACACAAGGCTTCATCGGGGAGTTCACTCATGATTGGACCATGAGAACAAAGGTTTTTAGTTCTTTCAAAGAGAGTCTTGGAGATGTTTGATGTTTCTGTTTTTCTGAAACCACCTGAAAGAAAAACTATTTTTCTTGCTTTATGTAGTGTGGAAGTTTTTAATGTTTCTTCATCTGTGATGTTCTTGAATGTGTTCACGTGAAGATGGTACAAATAAACTGTCCTTTAAGCTTTAGCTCCTAATTTATTCATTATTTATGGATGTAGCACAGCAGCCGTCTCTTGATTAACACATGGAGGGCTCGGGATCTGATGGTGTCGTCTCCCTAATTTGCCCACTCAGTAAATCTCACTCATGGCCAAGAAATTGAAATAAACCTTGTTTCCCTGCTGGATAGTGATCCACTGTAACTCTGCTCCTCCTTCCTGTTTAGGATTTCTGTGGCTGAAGTAAAATTCCCTCCATCCATCACTTATCCCAGCTAACCCAAAGTGAAATAAAGTTTTGCTGGTCTTAAAAAAGCATTACAATAATGGGCATTACCAATGCAAACTGAATGATACAGAAGATGAAAGAAGAGACTTTGATCAGTTAATAAAGCTCATGATCTGGATTCATTGTGGCTGCTACACAGATACTTCTGGGTCACTTCTCTCAGTTAGGAACCTTCCTCACCAAACTGACTGTTGGACCACACCCCTGGTTTCATGAGAAATTGTTTCAGCCATGATTTCTCTTCCTGTATTTCAGAGTAAAGACTGAAGTGACAAATGGAAGCATGTTTAAAAAACACAATGTGAGAGAGACGTTGAGGTCCTTAGAAGTTACCCTGGGTTTTTCTGTCACCCTGCTAGATGTTACACACCTTGTTATTGGACTGATTTCTACTGCTGGACTACTCCTGCGGAGAGTAACAATACTCTTACTAATTAGCTCCCTTTCACAGCTTTGGGGATATTTATTTTTGTGTTTGCAGCGCTGTGAGCCAGAACAGCGAGAGAAAAATCTGCAACAGCGACGAGCCGAATGCTTACGTGAATCGCAGCAGCTGCACATGTGCTACGCTGAATTAGAGGATATCTTTGCTCTGGATTTCTATTTCTACTTTTTCCATTTCTATATGATTCTTCTTGCATCTAAACAAAGATGATTCAATTTGCTAAATGTTGATGGCTCTTCGTGCTCAGGTGTAAATGAGACGTAATATTTGCTCTTGGTTTGGTTCTCCTGTACAGAACCTTGCAGTACAACAGAAACCTAAAAACATTATTTGTAGTTGTTATTCTTAGTTGTTCTGCTGCCTAAATACCACAGGGTCTGATTATGAAGTTATTGAGCTGCACATACTTTACGACCTGCTTAAGTTCGAGGTCACAGCGTCTGTAGAGCAGCTGGAACATAATGAAGTCTACAAGGTTAAAGTTTTCTCTTCAGTTATTGTTCTTTCTGCTGCTTGGTTTGATGGATCTGAGAGCTTTTGTTTTTATTATTGTTATTATAATTATCATTAATATTTTACTCTCTAGAAGCTTTAAAATAGTGTTTGTGTTTGAAAAAATTGATTTAAGAATTGAACAGAAACATCTGTCCTTCTGAAAATCGCCCAAAGGCACGGAGACAAAGTCAAAGGATGCAACCTGTAACTTTCTCTTCCTTCATGTCAGGACCATCATCCATGATTTATATAAAATGCATATAGCAACAGTAGCACTTTAGTTTGGACTTTATGATTTCTGTAACTGGAAAATATTATTTTGTTTAAAGACTGAAGTGACCGCATAGTTGCAACATCAAAGGGAAATATTAATTAATTAGCATCAAGTATATTTGTTGCTTAAGCGTTTGCACTATAACTTAAGTAGGATTATAACTTTTAAGGAAGGAAAGATTTCAGATATTTAGTTCACTGTTTCAGTTATTTTATATGAAATTAAAACATTTACGTTGGTCAAATATGATGCTCTAAATCAAATAAAAGTTTGAAAATAAATGATGTATTTTTAAATGCTGCAACAAATGTTCACAAAAAGTAACTATAATTAAAACCAGTTAAACAAAATCAAATGTTTGAATCATGCTTAACCAAATGCCAGGCTGGAGAGCTGAACCTAAAGTATACGTAGAAAGATTTCAACATGTGAGCAGTTTTTAATGTTTTTATCACATATAAATGTCACAGCAGTGGGTCCTGGCCCAATGCTTTGTGTTTTTGGTTTTCTTTGACTCTTGTTTTTCTTGGTTTTTGTTCTTCTTATTTATCAGGCTCTCAGTAATCTTAGTTCTCCCTCCCTCAGTGTTCATTTCAGCCTGTGTTTAGTTTCTGTTCCCGTGTCCCACGTTTCATCGTTTCATGTCGAGTCAGCCCTGTCTCTCTGTTTCCTGTGTCTCCCCAGTCAGCCCCGCCTCCCTCGGGCACTCATGTGTGATACAGAGTAATAAACCTGACTACATTTGCTGCACTCTCTTTATTACCTGTTACTTTAAAATTCATACACTAATTATGTCTGTCCATCTCTCTAATGTGAAGGTCAAAGGTCAACATCCCAGTGACATAAGAATAATCCCAAAGGGGCAAAGGCAGCGGTTAATTTAGCACATTTAGCATTAAGGGTACAGCAAGGATATACTTTTACTTATTGTGGCAGGGGTGTGGTCTCTGGCCTGCTGCAGTGGAGGCTGGTGGCGGGACGTTGGACGGCACAGGTGAGGGTGATGGAGCTCATGACTCTCCCCTTTATAGTGACGGAGGAGACTGGCGTGGGGGAAGCGTGTAGTGGAGGAAGCCGAGGAGAGAGCTGGTTTCTGGCTACAAAGACGGCGTCAAACCAGAAAAGATTGCTCGTGGTCAAATGTCAAAGGAGCTTGCAAAGAAAAGCGTCTGGACTTCTTTAAGTTACTTGAAGACGTTTCACCTCTCATCCGAGAAGCTTCTTCAGTTCTAAGGTCAAATGGTGGAGAGTCCCAGATTTAAGCCTAGTGGGAGTTTCCCCCCACAGAGGGACAAAAGGACCCCTGATGATCCTCTAATCGCCTGAGCCAAGGTGTGAAACTGGGTGTGGGTCCCAATCAGCCAGAGTTTCGGGTGTGTTCATTGTGAAACCTGGCCCCACCTTATCATGCGAATTCCTGAGATCAGATGGCCCAGGATGTGAGTGGACGTTAAGGCGTCTGGGAAGGGATCTCAAAACTGGATTATTGATGGCAGAGAGTTGGTGTCGTAAACCCCGCCTCTGTTCAAAGATGGTCGCTCACAGTGGACATAGATGGCTTCTTTCACTCCTCTTTCAAACCATCTGTCCTCTCTGCCCAAAATGTGAACATTGGCATCCTCGAAAGAGTGTCCTTTATCCTTAAGGTGCAGATGGACTGCTGAGTCTTGTCCTGTGGAGGTGGCTCTTCTATGTTGTGCCATGCGCTTGTGAAGTGGCTGTTTGGTCTCTCCAATGTAGAGGTCTGGGCATTCTTCGCTGCACTGTACAGCATACACCACGTTGTTAAGTTTGTGTTTTGGCGTTTTATCTTTCGGGTGAACCAGTTTCTGTCTGAGCGTGTTGCTGGGTCTGAAATGCACCAGGATGTCATGCTTGGAGAAAACTCTCCTGAGTTTTTCTGATACTCCGGCTACATAGGGGATGACAATGTTGTTGCGTCTGTCCTTCTTATCCTCCCTCGCTGGTGTCTGATCTTCTTTTCTGTGCCTCTTTGCTGATTTTAAAGTCAGCAAAGAGGCTCCTTTGACTATGATGACCTGGATGACTGAGAACCTTCACAGACACTTGTGGTCAAATAATGTGTCAATCACCTGTGAATCAAACTGTGTGTGGCTGAGTTCATGTCACAGTGTTGTTTAGTATATCTTCACTTGTCTCACTCTCCTTCTGTTCTGTCCATCAGGACGATCCTCAGCGCTTACACAGATCCTCCATCGATGTTGTAACTGTTGGCATGATGACATTGTATATAATTTGGATTATTTCTTTATCTCAAGATCTATGTCATGATTGTAAATTGTTTAAGCTGTTCATTACTGTTTGTTTTTTGTAGTCAACGTTTTGGTGCTTTGTGCTTTTATTTTGAAAGTCAAGTTCGCTTACAAGTTGCGCTAGAATAAAGGTTTTTAGTGGTTTTTTTATAAAGGTTTTATTATTATATATTAATGATAATAATAATATCAATAACATTGAGGCACATTGTGTGGAGGAGGTTCAGTCATATCCTGATCATCCAGACAGATTTGATGGTTTTTATCCTCACCTGCTGTGTAGAAATGGTCTGACTGGTCGCTGTTACTGGGAGGTCGAGTGGAGAGGAAGCGTTTATATATCAGTGAGTTACAGAAGCATCAGAAGGAAAGGAGTCAGTGCTGACTGTGTGTTTGGACTCAATGATCAGTCCTGGAGTCTGTTCTGCTCTGATGATGGTCCTGATTCTGTCAGGCACAATAACAGACTAACATCCATCTCCTCCTCCTCCTCCTCCTCTGTCTCTAACAGAGCAGCAGTGTATGTGGACTGTCCTGCTGGCACTCTGTCCTTCTACAGAGTCTCCTCTGACACTCTGATCCACCTCCACACCTTCAACACCACATTCACTCAAACTCTTTATCCTGGGTTTATGGTCTGGTCTCCTGGTTCCTCAGTGTCCCTGTGCTGAGTGGAGTGTAAAGAGTGTCTCCTGTTACAGAAACACTCTGACTGTTGAACAGATAGTTCAGTCTGTACATGTCTGTCTCTTTCACTCACAAACACGTTTTCAGATTCATGGATTCAATCAGTTGATGTTTGAAACTCTTCTAAATGATTCCTTGTAAACTTCTTCAGTCACAAACAAACAGGAAGTGATGTCACATGTGTTCCTGTCCACACAGCAGAATGAGTATATTGCTGACAGTGATGTACAAACAGAGTGAGCATTTCTGAGGCCCAAAATAAACTGAGTAGTTCACTGAATGAACAATGGACTGTGAGCTCAGTTCCTTCATCATTAGTATGGATTATATATGTATATGTATTATATTAGTATCATATATATCAGGTGCTGCTGCTTTCAGTCATTGTGCAAATGTGCTGTTTGTAAGCTTGTAAAGCTGCAGTCAGCTGAGACTGAAGAAGTCACCTGATCAGTGAGCAAACGTTTCTGAAAACGTCCAGATGAACAGAATCAACCTTTTGGGATCAGCCAGCAATGCAGCATCATTGTTGTTCAGCTTCAGAGGTTTGCAGGAATGAACTGATGACCAGAAACAGCTGCAAAGTCCAAGAAAATACCAGCTGGAGTTCAGCTGCATTTGAAGAAGTCAAAGAAAAGTAAGGATGGCAAAGGGCGACGTTTTCTTCCAAAGAGCTGCAAACATGGTCGACGCCTCATTAGAAGAATCATCTGGACATTTGTGAGGAACTCTAACCAAGAAAGCAACGTCACACAGATCCAACAGACAGTTTCCATGACTGCAAGTGTTGAGTGGAAAAATGCTACATTGCATTATTGCATCCTCTCACCACAGGAGGTGCTGTTGGCACCACTGATTGCTGATCAGCTGTTCTCTGATGATCTGATTGATACTGTGAATAACGGGACTCACTGAACTCTGTGACACAGTGAAGATTACAGAGTTTAACTTCAACATCTGACTGACGTCACACAGACAGAAGGATGAACCAGTGAGGCACAGAACACAGTTACTGGAGATACTGGATCAGCTCCATGTGAACCTCTGATGGAGAAGCTGCTGAGCCAGAGAAACATCAGGACATGACAGCAGCTGCACTTATCTAACAACATGTAGCAGAGCTGATCTATGTTAGAGGATCTATCACAGCAGCTGCAGCCAAAGTCCAACACTGGATACCAGCTGAGCCTGTGCTGAGTGTAGTGTTACAGGAAAAGGGCAGAAACACTGGTAGCTCCCAGTGATGCTGACTGGGGCACAGAGCTGAATGATGCAGCATCAGGACACTGTTTCAGTCTGACTGACAGAGAAACCTGTAGCTGTATCTACATGTGAGGCAGAGGCCACACAAGCAGCTTTCTATGTTTCACAGTGACTGAGATCTTCAGTGGGGGTGGACATGCTCCTGTACAGACCTCTGAGGAGAACCAAGGTGCAGTCAAAGAGTCCAGTCTGTCCTCACAGATGTGAACATGTGCTTTCATCAGGTCTGCTGTCAGCTAGCAGGCTCACATCAGAATCACTGTTCCTGAAAAACACAGTCTGTGTGACATCATCAGTCAGCTGATGGTCCCAGATCTGAATGGTTTCTGTCTCTACTGAGGAAGTCAGAGAATATCACTGAGGTGTGGATCAGGTCTGAGTGAGCTGTGGAGGGACAGCTTTAAACAGTCCACAGGTCTCACGTCCTGCTCAGTCTGGTAGCAGATACCTCGTATTGTTCCAGATGTGCTGACATCAGCAGCAGCACAGCTGTGTGATACCATGAATCTCAGTTATTGATCCAACACACAGTAAATACAAAGATGAGGATTTCTGAGAGTAATCATTATGAGTCTGAACACATGATCACTGAATGTTAGTCTCCACAATAATAAGCTAACACAAGCAAACACAGCTTTCAGCTCTTATTTTGAAACTGGCTTATTTAGAGAGCTGTGATGTGAGCGTGCCTGGCTCTGAGGCACTTGGGTCAGCCTCTGTTGTTTAGAAGTGTTACAGACTGTGAATGACACAGACCTGTCAGTTTCCATGTTTGTCTGTAACACAGCTCAGGGCTCCATGCTGAACGCATCCATCCAGTGTTATTGATCCAGGACTGATACCAGCATTGGGATCAATACTACAACACACAATCACATGTGTCCACGTGATGTGTTTGACCAGCTTTATTCATTAATGATCAATCAGCTTATTTACTGCATCTGAGTCCAGCTTCATTTAAATGATCCAACCATGAAAATGACATCAGTCCTACAGAAGCACTTCATGCTAACAGGAAGTCATTGATTAAGGTGGAATAACACAGAGACACAACCACTCACAGCTAACCTGACCCCACTAACTGCATGTGTTTGGACTGTGGGAGGAAGCCGGAGTACCGGAGAGGACGCACACAAACACGAGAGAACATGAAGCACTGAAACAAAGATGGTGGATTTGACCTCAGGACCAGGCGGGGTTACGGGGGTCATGACCCCCCAATAATAGATCCAGCTACACTGAAACTGTCAATTTCATTTACTTTTACTGTTTTAACCTCTGGGTGGTCTTGGGTCGATTTGTGCCATTTTTCATTGTTCATTTACACGCCATTTGCACTGTGTTGAATGGAATATAGCGAAAGTCTGCAAAAAAAAGTTCGGTCACATTTACTGTTAAAATTTCAGTATGACTTCCGGAAATTAGCTTCAGTGGCTAAGCTACAGACAAACTTACACTATCGGTCCTAGTGGTCGATTTGTGCCCCATTGAAACCCATTATAAACGCTATTTTTCACAGCAAAAAAATTACGGTCAAATCGATCGTGATCGGTTATGTTTCCGTTTCCGTTTGCAGTACTGGCCTTAGAGTTGTAATTTTTTTATTTGTCCACCGGGTGGCGCCCTTGCTCCACATTTGACCCCGGGCTGGAAAACAGCGGGCTGCTTAAACAGACCTGCGGGAAACGAAGCCTCATTTCCGGCGTGCAGCAGTGGCTTCGCCCGCTGATCGGGCGGGACCATTTTCGGCCCCTAGGACCGTTTGAGGGTGCATTTTTTTTTAATCAACAGGAAATGACGTATTTGTTGTGACGTGGTACCGGACGTGTGTGTTGGAAAAAGGGGTCCGACGCAACATGCCCCGGTCATCGTCGGGAGTTAACCCGGGAGGATGCACTGATTTCGGCCTAGAGGAGGAGCATTTGCCGCCTGGAGACCATTTTCTGGTCCTGAAAAAAAAATAAAAGGCGATCAAAATGAAGGTTGGTACCAATCTTTAGTCCATCTAAAGGCCTAATTATAATAACAATCAAATATTACTTCAAATGTTTGTTTTTTTAAATATTTCGTTTTGTTTTGGGGGGCTAAAAAAAACGGTGCGCTCATGTAATTAAACTGCGATTAAAAGGGTTAAAAACCGCGAAATGTAATTAAAACTTGACATGAATATTTCAAGGAGAAGTAGGTCTAAAAGATTGGCTAATTTAAAGTGGAAAAAAATATTAATATATAAATTTTTTACAGCGCTTTTTAGGGCGTGGTCGATTTGTGGCTCTAAGCCCGATAGTGTATGCATTTTTCTAGGACCCCCCAGAGGTTAAAGCTATCAGGCTGCTTTGTGGCTCACTCAATACTAAACTAAGATACTTTCAGTGTGAATCATTTGCAGGAACACAGGCAGGATTTAAAGTGCAGAACTTTACAGTCTCTGTCTCAAAGTTGGTCTAAACATGCTAACAGCTCTTTGTTTTTTTCAGTTTTCACTGGTTTGATGTAATGAAAGAAATTTTAAAGAAGCAGACGATTGTTGTTATTTTAGTTCTATAGTTTCATAAATCGTGGTGTGGATCTAAGTCAACATTCAGAATAAATAAGATAATACAGCACTTTGATGGTTGCCTTTGTATTTTCCCAGCAGTGCTCAGGTTGGTTCTCGGCTACATTTACATACAGATGTTAATGTGTTCAGCAGCTGGACTCATCTGAGGAAGGAACATTGGAAAGGTGCTCAGTGCACAACTGCATCACTAATTTTATGTAAGACCCTGTGTTTTATTGTATTTATATATTTGTAACATTTGACTCAAACACTTTTGGGAAGGATGAAAATGTTTTCAGGAGGAAGTTTTTCCTTCTGTCCGACTGCAGTACACACAACACTGCGTCTCCCCCCATTATCACACTTCCTCAGGCTGCTGATGAGCGCCCCCTGGTGTCAGTGTTGATGACGTCATGCACAGTGAAACATAAACAGTGTCTGTTAATAAAAAATCATGTGTCCATTTTCATGTTTGCATCATGTTTTTGTAAAATCATCAGCTGTTTCTGAACCTTCTTCATTGTTTGACTCATTCCAACAGCTGTGAGCTGTGATGGAGTCAGAGCAGCTTCATCACTGATGTTCAGGTGAAGCTGAACTTAATAAACTGTAGAAATGATCAGGATTCAGGCTGGATGTGTAAAACACTTCTGTGTGAGGTCGCAGTGCTTCATATGTGTGTGTGGGCTGAAGCACACACGTGTGAGTCCTCAGAGGTTTCACACACATCACTGCACACACTTATAATCCTAGTTTAAGCTTGTGGATCATATCGGACACATCAGCAGCTCTTTGGAGACAAAGATTTGAGATTTAAGATGAGTCATAGTCTTTCTATCCATGGTAGCTTCCACTGCTGAGGCTCGGGAAACATGAAGAGGATAATTAAGAGCAAGCATCAGCTCTGTCTCATCTAACTACACAGTATTATGATCATGCACTTATGTCTCAAACTAAGACACAATGAGACAAAATGAGTTCTGTGAGTCTTTAGATTATCAGTAATTCTGGTGACAGTTTGACGCTCAGTGGAGCCATTTTTGGTTTGTGATGAGTGTTTTGTGAGCTTCTGTTTTGTGAGTCACTCTTTGTAATTTAGAAGATCGTGCAGAAATGTGCGCGCCCTTATCTGAGAGGACACGGAGAGAGTGTCGCAGACTCGAGGTGAGGAGATAAACCTCGGAGCTGGATGGCCTGCACGTTACCCATGTGCATCTTTTCAGTGACATCAAGTGAACCCATAATAAGCATTTCTATGTCTTAGACATCATGTCCATTTCTAATGAGAGATTATTTTTAAATGTGGGAAACCTGGTCTAACAACACGCTTACAACAGAGCTAAAGGTTCACCACAGTGAGACGGTGGGACTCTGATAAGAACTGAAACACTGTGTATGAACAGCTGAGACAAAACTATATATAAACACTCATTTATTCCAGTTTAGTTTACAATGATTTTAAAGTAATGTGGAACGATTCATGTTCATGAGCTGTTACAAACACAACTATTGATTTGTCTATATATGGTCGGACTACAAGGCTCGTGTTGAGGCTCTTGGAATAATGTGTGAATTACAGCAAGAAATGATGGTTTCCCATTTTACCAAAGTGGAATAAAATCACCACAGCAAAGAAATCATGTTATTGTCTGCAGCTAAAATATATGGTGAACATGGTTTTATAATAATGTGCAAACACAACCTCACTCTGCTCTATACGAGGAGCCGACCACAGCTGTCCGGGTCTTCATCCACCACCTCCACCATCTTTGCTCATCATCATTCACTTAATTGCTGATTGGTTTAAATCAAACTCCATTACAGGTTCAACTCCATTATATAACAGCATGTTGACTTTGGATCTGGTGTGCAGTGCCACCTTAAAAGATGAGGAAACTAAGAGATTACAAAAAAAGAAGTGGAGGAGTTAAAGAGCTGCAGCAGATTAACAGTTTCTGACAGTCATGTGTTAGAAATAGGACGATTAGATGAGCTGAGGGATCCATCTACTGCTCAGTGAAGCCTCATCAGAAACAGTCTCAGTGGAAGGATGGCTCTATTGTTAAGGAAGGACACAGGCAGAAAGACTGGCGTCTGTCACACAGGAACTGGACTGAAAATCAGCTGCACATATTCATCAGTATGTGCAAACATATTATAGGTGTGGAATTCAGGACAGTACCATCAGAAGTTGATCCACTGTGCAAATGTCTGATTGGCAGTGGCTTCATTTTTCACTATGAACAAACTGCTAATGCAGCATCACAGGACGTCAGCCATGGATTGGCCTCCCCAGACCTCAACATTACTGAAACATCTTAACAGAGGATGGAAACAAAGGGAACCAACATCCAAGAAAAGAGCTGCTGCTGAAAACTTCCTCACAGAAAACACAAACAAGCTTGACTAAGAGACTCCAGGCTGTGCTGAATTATAAAGGTGGACTGACCTCCAGGGTCCTTAGTATCATATAAGCTCAGTTTGTGTCTTATATACTTTCCATTTATATAACAAAATATATAGAAAGGAGGGTGGTTTAAGATGTGTGTAGAGTTTTATTCATTATCTTTAGACAAACAAAGAAAGCACCATCCATTCGTCTCCAGTCTGTATGAAAAACAGGGGAAAGGTCAAATTAAACCTTTGAAATTCCTTTCACAATAAATCCATAAATAAACAAAATAAAACATAGAAAAGTGTTTAAACCCACTTTTCCATAAAGCTGTCAATAGGAAATGTTCCAGTAAACATGTCTGTGTTTCTGCTGTTTTCCTTTCATGCGTCCACAGCTGACAGGTAACCCTATTGGAGTCGCCATAGTGACGGGTGGCGTCTCAGCTTCAGCGTGTTGATGGGCACAGCCATGGTTACCACAGCTGGAGTTGGTGTACGGCGAGCTGTGAGAGGACAGAGATGGAGAACGCACATTTAACTCTTTAACAGGAGATACGTTACGACTAACAGACGACTGCTGTCTACATGATGTCTTTGCAGCCCTTATGCTACATGTTACACAACTTTTCTTCATGCCAACAAGACTGAGGTGCCACATAGTCGACACATACAGCTGATTATGATGCATGTTTTACTATTGCTATGTTCACATCATCTGCTTGGCTTTATTACTGAAAGCCTGGAGATCCTCTGACGTGTGCATGGCTGATGTGAAGTATGATTATTCCTACATGACATCAACAACAGAGGCAATGAAAGCTTTGTTGTTAACAGGTTGTAGGTAAAGTCAAATGTCTACTTCTACACTTGTGTTGGGTAAAGTTCTTCTCACTGCAGCAGATTTATATCTGTGCTTTCACAGGGCATGATGTGGAGCTCAGCGCTGAGGTGCAGGTCTCCTTGGAGACGGCATCCTGGCTGAAATATTATCATGCTTCCAAAACATTTCAGCTTTTATTTTGAAAGAAACAAGACTTGAAAACGAATCCCCTTCTTCCTCTTTGTCTTTGTTCTTCAGAGGAGTGTCACCTGGACAAACTCAGGGCTGTTCTAGAGCCTTTCTTATTATTTGACTCCATAGAAATAAAACTGAATGGAATCAAACAAAAACTCCCAAACAGCTAAAACACTTTGCTTTATTCTCTTTTTTAACAAATACGTTGAAGTCCATCCACAACAACACAGCTGAGATCTCCTTTGTAATCAAGTGTTTACATCCTTTGTACAGATCTGCATACAAAACAATCATTTACGTCCCACAGAAGTCTAGTTACACGTAACTCTACAAGAACTGGTGAATGACAGAAACATGAGACACATGATCACAGGTGATAACAAAAAGAGAAAGAATTCATGTGTTAGTGATGTTTTTCAGCCCTGATGGCTCATGTTGGAGAAACAAGCTGAGGTACGTGGAAAGTTCACACACACAAGTGGGCGTGAGCGCACACACACAGAGAGAAACACAACTGAAGCATCTGTTTGCTGTTTCTGCTTTCATCATCTCTGCTGCTGTGTCAGGCTGGGGTCTCTCAGTGACGTGGTTGAGGTGAAGTATGACGAGTATCCCTGATTCAGTCCATCGAGACAAAGGGCAAAGAAAGCTGTTGTTAACAAACTCTATGGTGATGTGGCATTTAGCTCTGACTCTACGCTCTGCTGAATCCTTTGAACCTGCTGATCAGTAAAGCTCTACGTGCTGCAGCAGATTGAGCTCATCTGTGTTCACAGGTGTGGACCTCAGCGCTGAGGTGCAGGAGACTTTCATTCAGTTCTCCCTGCAAACAGCATCCAGCCTGGAAATACTGTCATCTTTCCCAGAAACGGTGCTCTTATCTCAGAGAAGAAGTCTGATGTAAATAACTGCAATCAACAGTGATGTTCTGCACAGATCACTTTTCCATTTTGCTCTCTAGATGAGTCCCAGCTGCCTGACCTTGTGTCCAGGTGATCGTCTCACTGAGGAGCTTTTGTTCTGAAAATCTCACGTCCATCACCTGTTTCCTTTTTACTATCTCTGCTCTTTCTTTATTCACAATGCTCATAATATCACACAATTATATTCATCACCTGCATGTTTTTATCCAGCTGCTGTTAGAACCAAACAAATAAAAAGGATGAAAAGCCTGAAATCCTTTGATTTATTACATTTGAAACAAATATGAGAGCATCCCTAACAGCACAGCTGAGACCTTTGTTTTAATCAAGCCTTTGTATCGACACACTTGTAAAGATTCATATACAAAACATAATAGAATAAATCAATATAAAATACACATAATCACAAAAATGCAGCCATGTTGTGAGTTTGCATCTAAAACATGCATGTTTCCCTTTGTACAGGCAGATTTACAGCAGACAAAGCAACACGCTGATCGACTTTGACCGCTGCAAAAACAAAATACCCACCAAGTCTGAAGTCGATCAGAGGAACTGTTGACAGACTGACAGACAAACAGATGCTTGATTCATTAGTGCGATTAAATGTTCTTCTTTAGCAGCATCACTTCATGTGTTTGTGTTCCAGGAATAAAGGTCTGTTTAAACTGGACGTCTCCTCAGCATCACTCGTGCTGTCGTGGTTTCAAAGCTGTGCAGAAAGAATCTGAGGGATGATACAGAGGTGACCAAAGTTACAAACATCCAGCTGTGCTGCAAATGTTTGCAGAGCTCCAAACTCTTTGGCTTTCTGCAGAGCAAGTATGGAAGAAGCACCTGAGCTAACTTCAGTTTAGACGATATGAGGAAAAATGCTGCTTCCCAAAGTTTCCTACAAGTATCCAGTTTATATTTAGAGAAGCGAAGGCTCTTTATCCTGACAACTACTCCCTGGTGGATCCCTGTCCTGTGACAGCAGCAAAGACTGTGTATCAGTATCATCAAAGCCACTTCAATAACCAGTGTTTAAAGCTCTCTAGCAGATGGACTTCAGTGGCAGCAGCCTCTGTCTGCTGTGTACAGAAGGTTCTCTGATGAAGCACACAGCAGATGCTGCACTACAACAGCAGCAGCAGCTCAGCTTCAGTTTGCTTCGACGCCCTTTTTGACCTGTGAAACAGCAGAAAATGAAACATTTCAACACCCGTTTGTTAGCGTGAGCTATTCTGCTGTTTTTCATCATTTCACAGGTGAAATAAAATCACATTTACTTCCTGTAGGAGTGATCGTGTCCAGCCTGACTGAGACCATGTGCTCCATCCTGCACAGGTAATAAACCTCTGACATGAAGGGCTGTCAAGTAGTTTTAGACAAATGTCCACAGAGTTCAGATAGATAGATAGAAGCCATGTTGATGTATTACCTATATTGGCTGAAAATGTTCATTTGCAGAGAAAAGACACAGGCAGACTGTGCTTACAGGACGTTACATGTTATTATGTGACGTTACTGAAATCATCATGAACAACAGGAGTGGTGATTCCTGTAACTTTGTGTATATAATTTGGCATTTCTTACTGATGTAGGCTGTTGTAAAGGCTCACCTTCTAGCACATTCACTTCACCAGATGCACCTTGTTTCTTTTCCTCACCTTTGATTGGGTGTGGTGCTTGGCCTTAATTGCACTCACCTGTCACTCGTTATATAAGGACTGCACTCACCTACCTCTCACTTTTTCTTCACTCCCACATGGGGCGGCAGCTGAGAGAGAGCAGTCCATGTGTGTCTTTCTTTCCTTTACCCGTTATACTAGTGATGGCCAAATGAAGCTTTCCGAAGCACTGAAGCTTGTATTGAAAAACGGTTCATTACTCGAAGCTTTTCAACACAGTCCTCTCCGGTGACATCTGGTGGCGAATATTTTGGAGAGCAGCTTGAATCTGCAAAATAAAACGGACTGCTCAATCATCGCTGCTCACTCAAGAGTGGAGTTCTCTCTGATATTGGGCCACCGTTCCGTTGCTTTGAACATGTAATTGGTTTTGTTTTCTCGATTGGGGGGCTGAAAAAAAATGTAATGCGTATTTGCGTAATACATTTTGATCAATAAACTTTCCCTATTTAAACATGCACTATGGTGGCCTTTCTTTGCTCATAACTCCTTGATGTTGGTAAATACAATAAGTGAGCAATATATATAATATACATATGAGAATGCACAGCACATTATGGAGTATGCCCCTGCTGTGGAGTCCTGCCTCCATCTACTTGTCGTTTAATCACTGGACAGCTGGACAGGTTCATACAAAATATTAGATTAGACCAATTGTCCTATACATATTTTTGACCTAGGGGTGGGATTGATTGTGAACTGGAAAGGGAAAATGCTTAGGAAGCTGAGTACGGCTGCATCGTCACTGATTTGTAGAATCATTTTGATTCGATACAGGATCCGATTTGATTGGAATCTGGAAAGTTTTGCCTCAGTCAGAAATATTACAAGTCTGATCATTTAACAGTATATATCCATAATTTCGTATCTATTAAAAGAAAGCTGACACATGTGAGACTTAATTAGAGATGTAAACAGAGAGTTATGAAACCTGCAGCTGCAGAAGCCAGCGAAGAAAAAAGAGGCAAACACAGCGCGGACCTGACGACACACCAAAATCTGACTCTGACGCGTCGGGTCCGCGCTCTGTGTTCACGTTTGTATGCAGAATCCGTAAACCTGCTCCCAGTTACTGTTTTACTGTATGGTGTTTGACGACATGTTGTGAGGTTTAACCTGAGATGCTGGCGTTTCAGGCATAATAACGTTAATTTACAAATTGACACCGGATTGTAATGAATCAATATCACTTTATTCAATTTAGCATGGATTGTAATCAGAAAAGCGATAATCAAAACCCACCCCTAATCAAGAACTTGCAAAGTAAAAACATGATCTATGTAAGGTAGCCCTTTTGTTATTTACATTTAAAAAGAGGATTAGTGTTACTGTGCGCTGGCTGAGTCTGTTTCTTTTCTTAGAAATAGTTTCTCCTGCCCTGAAGAAAATCCACTTGCATGGAACAGAAGAGGCTGTGGAGTGCAGGAACTACACTGCAAGCTGGTAGATATGCAGGTATTCCTGGGTCCTGCAGACTATCACCTAAAAACAATAAACAAAATGATTTTCTAAACTGTAGCAATGTAATGTACGTATAGTGTCAAATACATTTTTGTAGTCTTCATTAGCTTTAATTCACATGGAAGTGTTCCTGAAGTCATATGCTGTAATGATATTTACATTATGAAAACATGATTTTGGACATTTCAAGTTTTTCACTTCGGCAGATAAAATGAATTGAGCAAAATCAACTCAAAATATTCCCACACGCCAGAACGTCCTCTCTTCCTCGCTGGCTCCATATCTGTCAGTGGAATGATCACCTCTTCGCTATCTGTCACCATCAACACACTCCACGAATCCCGTGGATGATTCACTTCCTTATATCCATTTGAATCAGGTACCGAAGCAGTTACGTGCGTAATGAAGCTTCGGACGTCACTGGTCACGTGACTTTTGCCAAACGAAGCAAGCCTCGACACAGTGCTTCTGAACCAGTGTGTTGTTTTTTTCGACACACGCTCCGGAGCGTCAGCTTCAAGCGGGCCATCACTACGTTATACAATAAAACGACAAAACCTGCAAATAATGACTGCTTATTCTCATTCTAATCCGATGAGCCCATGATGATGACTACTGAAACCCTGAACCTTCCTTCCTCCAAAACATGGTCCTTCGAGCCGGAGTAGCGTTAGCGTCATGGATTCACAGCGGCCATTGACTGAAGATTTGAGACGTTCCGGTCGTGATAGTCGACCTCCTGCCCACCTGCAGCAGTATGACGTTCAGTATCCTGGAAGTAGAAGTGCTCAATGTGATACAGAGAGTCAAACAGAATGCCAGCATAGTGATACAGACACACATGGGCTGCAGGATCCTGATGGGGAGTCAGGAAGTCTACCAGAGACATCGCCTGCTCCTTTACCCACCAATCAAGATGAGGTGATGAGGGAACTCCTGATGACAATGAGGGAGATTAGGCAACTCCTGATACAGTTATCTCCTCCCCATTCTCGCAGTTCCTCCAGATCTTCAATTCACACTGTCTCTGATGAAAGCAAATCCTCTGTTTGCGGTTTACAAGCCATTCCCCAAACACATCAGCAACATGAGCAGTTCCCAGTGATTGATCCAGCAACATGTCAATCACCCTCTCAGCCCCCCCAGTTTAGCCATCACTCTGGTGCAGTTCTGGCTGCTAGCCCTCCTTTCCCCAATTCAACAATATTAGATGCTGCAGTTCCTTCAAGTGGTTTGCCTAGACCAGTTTTCAGCCTCACATCACAGGCTGCTGGCTACAAGCACATGACCACAGTGACTGGTTTCACTGGTGTCTGTCCCAGTCTGTGGCAGAGATACAGGAAGTCACAGACAGCCTGCACACAGCGTTTCCTCTGGAGTGTGTTTCACACCCTGTTTGTGTTTCTCACTAACATGTTGTAGTTCTTCCTGCACACAGCAGCACTTTGATCATTTCTCCTGCTTTTCTTCCTTTTCTAGCTTTTATACACTGACAGTAACACAAAACTCCAAAGTCATCATTTGAGGAGCTTCTTAAGAGTTTCTGTGAGTTTAGTGAAGTCAGCCTCTCAACAATAAGTGTGTGTGTGTTGATTAGCTAATGTTCAGAGAGGACTGCACTGATGTAGCATCCAGGTGAGCAGCTTATGAGCCAACAGGGGAAATTTAGCTGTATTATTGTTGTTTAAATGTAATAATTTATGATTTCATGTTCCAATATTTCACTTTTCCCAACGTTTTGTTATCATTTGGTCTGAAAACCATGACAAACAGCAGTGTTACAGTTGTTAGCATTAGCTGCTATAGAGCACTCAGTCGCTATATTGGTGTTAGCGACATGAACATATCTGAGCTAACTGTGTGTTCCAGATGTGCAGCAAACCCAACTGTCCCTGTGTTTTCCTGCTGTAGACATTATCCCCATGATGCTGACGTCCTCTGGTGGGACGAGCTCACACGTTTATGGATTCAGATGCTAACTGGACCAGACTGGTGTCAACCTTGGTGCTATAGAAGCAAATCAAAGAAGAGCCAGTTGAACCTGAGCTGTCTGTAGTGGTGACACCAACACCATGTCACCTGCACATGCTGACCCAGGGTCAGTGTTGAACCTATAAGCTGTGTCCTCACAGTTCAATATGTCCTCACTGCACAGGTCAATGACATCAGAGCTGTAATGTTGTTCCCGTCTCACTAAAACTTCTGGCATAAGGTGACTTTTCTGGGTGATTCCTACTCCAGGGTCACCAGTTTGAATCCCTCTGTTACTGCTGGGAACGTGCTGCTAAAGTGCCCTTGAGCAAGGCCACGTCCAGCTTATGAAGCCAACCCTGGGCTCTGCTTGCTGGCAGTGACAGAGTAGATGAAACAGCTCAGTGGATGCTAACTCACAGCTAACAGCGCTCTGTCATGGATAAGTGAAATAAAGCTGACTGACCCACAGCTGCACACAAACACCTCCAACACCTACAGGTCAGCAGGTCCACTGCTGTCTCTGATGGGCCCAAACTTTGCTTGTTCAGCGTTTGCTGCTGCTGACTTTGAAAATCACACCAAACATGGAATCAAATATATCGACTCGGCTTAGACTACAGAGAAGCTGCCCACAAAACTCAAACACAAAAGGCTTTTTAAAGACAACAATCACTTTGACAGACACACAAACACGACTGAGTACAGAGCAGCTGCTGGTTTGAAGCCACAGAAATGTTCAAATGTTTAAACACACTGCAGCGTTGCAGCCGTGATGCATTTGTGCTGCTAAGGCCACACACATCAGCTGCCTTACATTTTAGTACCAGTTCATCTCTGACCATGGCAGCACAGTCTTTCCAGTACAGTGATGTTGGTGGGGACAGTGGGGACTGATTGTTCATTGGCTGTAAGCCGGTCACATGGACGTTTAACTGGTGCTTTGATTGCTCTGTAGTCTGTTGTGCCTGTGAGCTGCTCCTAAAATGAGACAGATTATAATTGTCACCATTCTGTTAATGACTCTTATTATGTGCGCTCTCCTCCACTGTCACACTAAACACATTAAACCTTTATTTTTGTGTAAAGTCAGGATTTATTGGCTCTTCTTAAAAGTGTCATGAAGTGCAAATGTCATGGTCCGCTGTGACAGACCGTGTGGAGAGTGCGTGGAGGACTCAGGTGCGGACACGAGTGACACGGGAGTAAACTTTAAACAAAAGCGAGCCTTTTATTGTGGCTGGTAACGCAAGAGAAACAAACAAGAATAAGGGCAGCTCAAAAGCAATAACTAAACAGAAACCTAAACTGGGAATGAACTAAGGTAAGGCTATGAATACAACAGACCGGGCATGGAAACATGGAAGGTGGGAACACAGACGACGCGACACAGACTGTATGAAACACAGAGACTAAATACACATGAGGGATGATCAGGGGAAGTGGATGCACACGGGGAACACAGGTGACACTGATAATCATAACAAGACACGGCAGGAGTGAACGTAACACTGATGGGAGATGGGCAAAGTAAAACAGGAAGTACACAGAGGTTCAAACAGGAGGAGAGAGAGCACGGGGAGAACGCAGACATAACGGGCTGGGGAAAACATAGAATAAAACACAAAGAGAGACGAGGGCTCATAAATACACAGAGGGGCACACAGGGGGTAAGAGTCACGAAGGGAAAACACATAAGGAACAATGTAACAGATCAACCCAGGAAGCATGGCCTAAATAAAGAACAAAATACAAAAATACATGAAAACTAAGAATACTGGGCCCACATGGCCCAGGACCATGACAGCAAAACTCAGCAAACATTATACAAAAGTAGATTTAGAAGCTGAACAGAACTGAAAACATTTAAAGTGACAGTCAGCACAAATCCAGCTGACATCTCCATCCAACCCAAGTCTTCATTTAAAGTCATTATAACTGTGACACACGTTTGTTACAGTATTAATCCTGCCTGATGCTGCAGGGCCAACATCATGAAACAGGCTCAGCATTTATTTCCATTATGAAACTTTATCATTAAAAACAAACCATTGTTCTGCAGTCGTCCCAGGACTGTCGGTCAAACGTTCTCTCCACATGTTTAAGGCTGAGCTCACTTTATCGTCTGCCTGAAGGAGGGAAGCAGATGTTACTAAACATCACAATAAAACATATGAAATGGGTGCACATGAGGAACGTCTGCACTGTTAAAGCCATGCAAACATCTTCACACATGAAGCAGCAACACCTCTCAGTTTAGCAGCAGCTGGTAAAAGCCACAGTGATCCTGGAGCCTCCCTGAAGGACTCGTTCATCAGTAACTGTCAGGAGGACGATTAAACCTGCTGCACACGTCCTGTAGTTACACACTCGGGAGGAAAGACGACGTCCTCGCTCTGCAACATGATCTGTGTTTCATCCAGGACGCTCAAACACAGACTGGTTTCCAAATATTAGACGCACTGGTTCTTCATGCGTTTCTACCTGAGCACTCAGAGTCATTTCTACAACAGGCCTCCTTCACCTGCTGGTGCCTCTGTTTCTGTGTTTGGCTGTTTCCATCAGTGCCTGATGTTTGTGATCTTTGATCTGTTCTGAAGTCTCTCTTTGTAACACAAATGTTGTTTGGCTTCTTTTGCAAACAAGGCATAAGAACTTTAATGGATTCATTTGCTGATCTTACTTTTCTGATGCAAAGCCGTCCTTTCAACGCTTTAGAAAGAAAACCAAACAATGTTTTTAAAACTTTCCCAAAATGTAAAAGCTATTAAAACCATAAACTTCTGCTCCTTGATCATGTGATTCTTCTTCTAGACTGTCTGTAATTGTTATTGCTGTTTGTCAATAAAGTTGTTTTTTATAAGTTATGTTGTAAAGGAAGCTTGTGGCGAGGGAGGAGGGGCGACTAAAAGCAGGTTCATATAGTGGGAAAGTCCTCAGGTCATGTGAGGATATTTACTGATGCGTCAACACTGTCAGATAAAAGAACGGCTGCTGCATTTGTTCTCCCACAAATAAGTTTGGTGATGAGTAAAAGAATTACAGATGATGTGGCAGTTTATACTGGGAGCTGGTAGTGATGTTACTGGCTTGAACTGGGTGGAGGACGCACTAATATGCAGGTATGTGGTTTGCTGGGACTCTAGCAGCGTGCTAGTGAGCACAGGTGATATGTCTTCAGACTCTAGGCAACATATTGTTTTTGATATACTTCATTTACTGTATAGAATCAAACACAGAGGGATAGAAGTGGATTTCTTATGGCTCCCTGTGAATATCGGTGTTGATGCAATGAACAGGACGATGAGTTTAAAAAGGTGCAGCAAGAAGAAGTCGTGCAGGTTTGACTATAAAATACAGTGAAAGTGAGGTGAAGAGTATAATGAAGGTAAAGATGAAGGACGAGTGGCAGGCACACTGGGACAGAGACGGGAAAGGCAGATATTATTATACAGAAAACAGTCGTGTAGAAGAAGCTGCAGCAGAGACCAGGATGGAATCTGGAGAGTCAGAGTTGGTCACACAGGCTTGAATAGCACACTTAAAAAGGTAAACACGACACAGGAAGTGTGACTTCTGTGGACCAGAGGAGACGTTTGACGGGTTGTTAGCGTCGTCAGGATGCTGGATGGAAACGCTGTGCCTGATAGGATGATTACAGGCTGGACTTTGTCTTCCTGTTACAGATGGATCCAGGCCCTGGATGACTGCTGGACACACATGACCCACACTAGGCTGCCTTCATCCATCCTTTCCTCCTTCACTGAGACTCAGAGTCAGCATGTATGTATTTATCAGTGATTTGAATCCTTTCATTACAGAGTGAAGTTAAAGTAGACGTGTGAACACACTAATAAACACAAAAGGACACAACTACTACTCCATGATGGAAAGCTGAAGTATTACACAGCTTTATGAACCTCCTGTTATCCTGGTAGACGAGTACAGCAATAAATCTTTTACTTGAACATCTTCTGGCTCCAATAAGCTTTGAAATGTGACCATGAAGTTAGAGACACACTGACTGAAACCCACAGCTGTGACTGTGGATCACATCCACACACAGTGTAGCTGCTGTCTCTGTGTGAGCCTTTGCACTGCTGCTCGCAGCACCGTTATATCACTCAGCGCTCGCTGCTGTTATTGAATCCACTTTTTACTGTCCGTGCAATCAAGCTCCTCTGCAGAGCTAGAAAATATCTTCGAACCAGTTTATGTGTTAGGGGATCCTTTGCAGCTGTGACTGTTGCCTGTGTTTTGGTCCTTTGGTTCCTGGGAGCCTTTTACATTTCCATCAGCAACAAATATCTGAACAGGCTTTATTGTAGGAAATACAGGATTAAATAGTTGTCATTATTTATTAGATGTTGTTAAAGATGATCAGATGCTTGTTTAGTTTAATGCTGTGGCTTCAGTCAGCATCACTGTGCTGTATAGTTTTATTTTTCTGATCCTTCTGTTAAAGTTGCTGAATAAAAGCTGGTTGGTCTGCACCTCACCTCTGCCTCGAGCCTCCTTCTTTAAAGCAGCAGAGGCTCTTCATTCAGGTATCACAGCTCGAGTTGTTCTGCAGGAGACCCAGAGTACTGTCCTTGGTCCATAATGACATTAATCCTCAAAAATAGTTCTGGCATAATAATTGTGCACACAGTGTAAAACTGAAGAAGCTTCTCAGATGAAATATCTTCAAGAAACTTAAAAAAGTCCAGACACTTTTGTTTCTGAGCTTCTTAATTCAATTCAATTTTATTTATATAAATCACAACAGCAGTCGCCTCAAGGCGCTTTATATTGTACAGTAGATCGCACAATTATAGATACAGAGAAAAACCCAACAATCATATGACCCCCTATGAGCAGTACTTTGGCGACAGTGGGAAGGAAAAACTCCCTTTTAACAGGAAGAAACCTCCAGCAGAACCAGGCTCAGGGAGGGGCGGGGCCATCTGCTGTGATTGGTTTGGGTGAGAGAAGGAAGACAGGATAAAGACATGCTGTGGAAGAGAGACAGATGAACCGCTGAGTGTTGTCCCGTCGAGGTGGCTCTTCTATGTTGTGCATTTATGGCACCAAACCACAAATGCAAAGGAAGAAAGGGTCGAGGCTGATTGGTGTATGTGCCCATGAGTATGAGTGTACACGGGTGTTTCTCTGTGTTAGTGACAGTCTGACAGAAGGCTGCATCCCTCAGCCTCACGTGGGCTGTGTAGCCCCTTTACAACTGCAGTGAGAGCTCAGACCTGTTTCTGGTGGGTGGTGGACTCCTCCAGGGCTTCCCCTGATTCCCCTTCTGCCACAGAAGACTGTGGCCTCAGAAACTCATATCTGCTTTTTGCAAATGAAGCGAACCTGTTGGCTTCATCAGCAGGGGCGGATCTAGAAGGGTGGCATGGGGTGGCAAGTGCCACCCTAAAATGATCCCTTGCCACCCCAAGTGCCACCCCAGTTTTGCATATGACAGTGTTTATTAAAATAAGTTTAACAGTTTGAGCGTAGTTACAGTCAGCAGTGAATATAAATGCTAGAACTGGATATATTCCATAGTGTCCCCCCCTCCACATTAACAAATGGTTCAGCCCATAGCAGGACGGCTTTCTTCTTGTTTTCAGCAGCAAGTGATGCTTATGATTGTGCCAGAGCACATTTTGAACAACACCATGGGAATTTCTGATTTTACACAGGTGGGTGGATGTTACACTGTGGAAATGAAGGAAGGTGAGTGCTATTTTAAATGGTTGTAGAAAATGAAAAAACAGCAGGTGTATTGGCTGCATTTTTAGATAAATAGTTGTATCTGTTTACAAAATGTACAATTTATATTTGCATTTCAAGTTATAAACATTTACCCAACACGTCTGTGGTTTTTTTACAGTAAAAAATACTGCTAGGATTTTAGGTTCTTTGTGTGATTTCAGATCAGTAATAGTTACATTAATAGTAATAGTAATACTAATGCAGTATGTCAGTGAAAAAACAACTAAATTCAGTTGAGCTGAAAAGATACCAAACAAAGCAAGAGGAGGAAAAAATAAAATGAAACAATCTGAGGGTGAAATACAAACGTAAACTCAAAGGAGTCACAAATGTCCGGTTGTGTTTCAGACCTCAGAGGGTGAATCCAACAAATCATGAAAAATGAGGTTTACATGTTTGTTCATGACAGTGCAGATTTCTGACATTTTGTGTAATTTAAGCTGCAACAATGTGACAGTTTTCTAACAAAAACAGTGAAACTTAAGTTAGACTTGTGTTTGTAAATGAAGCGCCCCATGTTGTGTAGCTTTCTGGAGTTTATACTTATTGGGCTACATATGTATTTAATATACAGGCTGTACAGTACATAACATCAAAACTCACATGTTTCATGTAACTAAAGTGTGTAATCATGTGGGTACAGACAATAATTAAGTTATAGACTATATTTATATGAAAAACGTGCATACTTACTGCATTTGAATCATTTTAACCACATGTAACCACCTGCATATGTGTTTGGGGGGAAAAGGCTTTGATTTTGCCACCCTAAGAAAATTTCTCTAGAGCCGCCCCTGACCATTTCACAGGATTTGCATTTAAAGATGCAACAAGACTAAAATGGTTAGGGTCAGGAGGTCAAAGGTCAGAGCTCCTGTGGGTCTGAGGGCGGCCTCACGCTGGAGAAGGATGAAGGAGTCTGACCTGAGCCAGTGTTTGACATGAACACATCAGCACTGCTGTCAGTGAGCCTAACGACAGCCGTTAGCATCATTTCAGTGTTTCAGTCATAAAAACACTTCCTGTCTCTGTGGTGGTTACAGTGACATCATGCAGTTTGTGCTTTGACCTCCAGAGGGCGACAAATCAGCACAGACAGAGAGCTCCATTCAAACTTTGCTGCCATCAGGAATAATTCTTCAAATATAATCATCAGTGTTTGAGCAGTTATGATATCAGGGACAATCTAGACATGTGTGACAATACTGAACATGTCACATGACACACCTCAAACATCATGTGATCCACTCTCAGTCTGCACTTTCATTCATGACTTCAACAGGTTGAAACGAGCTTTGAAGAAACATCAGTGAAATAAATCTTTCATGGATTCATGTGAGCAGCAGATGAACTTTGTACCAACAACATCTTCAATAACAGAGTCTGAATGAAGCTCAGGTGTTGATGCTGCTCACTGATTGGACGCTTGCTTTCAGCTCTGCTCTCAGTCTTTACTGCACAGGTGAAGGTAGAAAGTGTGACTGGATCTATAGACTGGAAACAGAGAAACATGCTGAACATTTGAAGCTTTGCAGCAGAAATGTTCATGTTACAAATACAGCAGAGCTGATCTGGGATCAGTGTGTTCACACCTGCAGCTACAACAAGGTTTCATGTCTCCACACGTCAGCATGTGAACTTTACTCTGACTCAGTCTGAGCAGTCAGACGGCATATTTTTAAAGTTAACACATCAGCACACACAGAGCTGAGCCCCTCCCACCTGTGCTGAGTTTCAGGTGGAGCCCCGCCTCCTTCCAGGAAGCAGCTCACCTGTGTGTC
Source organism: Rhamphochromis sp. 'chilingali' (assembly GCF_963969265.1). Taxonomy (NCBI): domain Eukaryota; kingdom Metazoa; phylum Chordata; class Actinopteri; order Cichliformes; family Cichlidae; genus Rhamphochromis; species Rhamphochromis sp. 'chilingali'. Next base: position 3,948,687 of record NC_137929.1, read on the forward strand.
CGTGTTTAGTGTCCAGGTGTGGAGTGGAGCTTGTTGTTGGTGTGTGAAGAAACTGTAAGTTTGCTTTGTTTCCTCCTTTAACAGTTTGTCTTTAGGAACTTTACTGTTTGTTCAGCTCGTGTTTGATTTCTTCACACAACAAACTGTGTGTGTTTGTATTTCCGGTCTCTCCATTAAAGTCAGTGTGTAATGTTTCCTGGCTAACATCAGCTGTGTGCAGCTTAGTTCAGCACAAATCTGCCGCTCCATAGTTCACGGTAACGGACTCACAGCTGGACCAACGAGGCCGAGTGTGTCCGCCACTCTGAGCTACGTTCGTGTTTGTGTACTTGTAGTTTGTACTTTGAGTTCACTCAGAGCCCACAGAGGACGCAGCGTACGTGATGACGTCACAGCCCTTTACCTCCTTTACTGTCACTGTGATTAATATTTACACACGAGACACCTGCAGAGCTCTGACGCTAAGCTAGCACACAGCATGCTAACGCTAAGCTAACGCTAAGCTAGCACACAGCATGCTAACGCTAAGCTAACGCTAAGCTAGCACACAGCATGCTAACACTAAGCTAAAGCTAGGCTAGCCAAGAACCCAGAGTGAGGTTAAAGCTGAGTAAACACTGACCCCAGACCAGCACCGTGATAAAGTGAGCTGCTGCTGCTGAACTTGAACAGGTAACAAAGTGATGAGCAGTCAGGCTGCAGGTTTCTACCTGTTCATGTTTCTACAGTAGAATCACTTTGAAGTGTCTTTGTGCTGTTTCATCTTTGATTTGTGTTCATAAACACTCAGAGAAACATCACGTGACCTCATCAGGATCTGTGTTGGTGTGTGGGGCTGTACCTCAGCTTTATGTTGTTACATGCTCATTTGTTCATTTTACACAGTAACATCAAAGTAATGTTATGAGGAGTAATGAAGTAACGTACTCCATTACTTTTAATTAAAGTGTTCTGTGTAATATGTGTAATAATGACTGTTTTGAGTAATGACCAACACTGATCACAACAAAGAGGAAATGCCTCCAACATGCACAAACATTTGAGCCACAACATGCAGTTAATGTGCACAAATGTCTTTGATATGCTGCTCAGTGATGGTGGTGACTGTCAGAGCAGAGCTACTGAGAATCAATAAGTAATATCAATGATGGGATCAGAATCACTAAATTCTTCTCATCCCTGTCAGTATCATACATGTGCTGTATAATGTGATAAATGTAGAGGTGCTGGCTGTTCTCTCACTCTGCTGTTTAGCTGTAAAGGACGCCTCCCTGCCTTTGTCTCATTCATGACCTTTAATAGTCTCTTCTAACATGCAGAGATCTGTATGATCTGTTTCATAGAGTCTAACCAGCCTGTACAGGTAACAACAACAGTCACTGCATCACTGACACACAAACGTCATCTCTGTCAATAACAACATTCATACATGGAATAAAAACACATCAGTGGATCATTGCTGGAGCTGATGTTTGTGCTCCTGGTGCAAAGGCTCTCAGTTTCCTCCTTGAAATAACATCAGTGGTGGGTCAGCGACATGCTTTCTTTCCCTCTCAGGTTTAAATATCTGGGACTCTCCACCGTTTGGTTTTAGAGCTGAAGAAGCTTCTCAGATGAAACGTCTTCCAGAAACTTAAAGACGTCTCTTTTCTCTCCAAGCTCCTTAGATCACATGACCTGGATGACTGAACCTACAGACATATTGACCTGGTTTCATGGTCACATGACAGGTCAGAGGTCAGCGACTGTAACTCAGTTCCTCCTGTTAATGTGAACTCACTGAGTGTTTGTGGTTTACCTCTCAGACTGACTGAAGATGATGATGGAGGAAGAGGAGGACAGAGCAGAGTCTGCAGGGTCCAGCTGTCCGTCTGTGAGGAGTGACTGGTCCAAAGGTCATAATCCAAACTTCAGTGGTGAACCTGGAGCAACGAGGTCAGAGAGCTGAACTCACTGAGTAACAGAAATAATTCTGCACTGACATTATAATCAGTGTTGACTCTGGTTGATTGTCTGACTGTGTTTGTGAGCTGAGAGGAAATGAAAATGAGTTTGTAACAAAAATCAGTTTTGTCCAGTTTTCCTGTAAAAAGCTGAACTCTAATCTAAGAGGATGTTACTGACAGGAAACAGCTGCATTATCTGCAGTCTGTGTGATCACAGCTGCTTCAATCATGTTTGTGTCTGCAGAGGTCAGAGGTCACAGTCTGCAGGGTCCAGCTGTCCGTCTGTGAGGAGTGACCGGTCCAAAGGTTATAATCCAAACTTCAGTGGTGAACCTGGAGCAACGAGGTCAGAGAGCTGTGATGACTCCTTTACATGTTTGTGTTTCCTGGATAAATATGACCTGAAACATCCTCAGATTGTTACAAAGATTCATTAAAAAGAAAACAATGAAAGAGAAAAGATCCAAATGTTCGACTTGGTCATTTGCTGTTTGAGGACAGTGATGCTCATATCTGTGGGGAAAGTGTGACCTGAGTGGGTTCATGTTTGTCTTTAAAGAACAGAGCTGCTCTGATTCTCTTTGTGTCTGATCTGTTAAACAGTCTGAGAGGTCACACAGAGACCCAGCAGCTAAAGCCTGGATCATACTGGCTGCTGTTACTCCATCAGGACAACACTGAACCACAGTGGTGTGGATGTAGTGGATAAATCCCACCATACTGATGCTCAGAGTTAACCACAGGGAACAAAACCAGATGTTACCTTCAGATTGTGACCTTTGGAGTGGACGATGCAGATTTCAATAGAGAATAAATGTTGTTGTTTTTCAGCTGTGAAGAAAGAATCGAATTTTCTGAACTGAAGAATTTATGATGCTGGAAACAACATGGAGACTATAACACAACATTTCCACTGTGTTCATAGAATGAATGTAAAACTGTCAGACATTCATTAAATATGCAAAATGTCTACAGAAGCATCAGAGGGTCAGACGTGAAGCACTCAGTGATTTTGATCAAATGACTCATCAGTTATTGATCTGTACTACACTGATCTACCACGTTAGTAAAGCTGGTGTTCTGGTGGTGGAGGGAGACTCGGATCATGTTCTGGTTTTGGAGCAGTGATCTGCTGATGGTTCAGTTTGATGAGCTTCTTCAAAATCATCCCTGACATCACCACTGAAAGGACGTCCATGAAAACAGACTGAAAATTACTGATATGTTCACAATCTGAGAGTTTAAAACTTGACAGACTTGATTCAGATGAAGTTATTTGAGCAGAAACTCCTGGATCTTTATCCTGTGTGGATCTAATCCTTCATGGTTCCTCCACAGAGTGGACCAGCAGAGCTCAGAGGTTCCCAGTGGTCAGTCTGCCCAGCAGCATCAAACACAGCTGGACTCCATATTTATGGTCTGTACATGTACAACAACTACTGTTACATCTGTTCTGTTCACAGTCATCTCCATGCTGCTCTTTGTAGACCAGTGGATCGTCAGTGTGTCCAACATGGATCTGATGTTTGGCTCCATGATTTCAGTCTGATTGGCTCATTCATAAATATTCTGTTCCAGCTGCTGGAGGACAACATCATCACTTTTGTGAAGAACGAGCTGAAGAAGATCCAGAAGGTTCTGAGTCCAGATTACCCAGAATGCTTAGAGAGTCAGAGGAGCAGCAGCAGAGAGGCATTTGTGAAGATCATAGTGGACTTCCTGATGAGAATGAAGCAGGAGGAGCTGGCTGACCGTCTGCAGAGCAGTAAGAGGATTTATCTAAAGATTTAAGCTGCTGGATAAATGAACATTTTCCAGAGATGGAAGATGGAGCAACATGTTTTAAAGATTAGTTCTTTTTGGAATTGAGTGTTTATTTTTCTTCTCATTCAGAACTTCAAGCTGCAGTTTGTCACCGTAACCTTAAATCCACCCTGAAGAAGAAGTTCCAGTGTGTGTTTGAGGGCATCGCTAAAGCAGGAAGCCCAACCCTCCTGAATCAGATCTACACAGAGCTCTACATCACAGAGGGAGGGACTGCAGAGGTCAATGATGAACATGAGGTCAGACATATTGAAACAGCATCCAGGAAACCACACAGACCAGAAACAACCATCAGACAAGAAGACATCTTTAAAGCCTCACCTGGAAGAGATGAACCAATCAGAACAGTGCTGACAAAGGGAGTGGCTGGCATTGGGAAAACAGTCTTAACACAGAAATACAGCCTGGACTGGGCTGAAGACAAAGCCAACCAGGACATCCAGTTCATATTTCCATTCACTTTCAGAGAGCTGAATGTGCTGAAAGAGGAAAAGTTCAGCTTGGTGGGACTTGTTCATCACTTCTTTACTGAAACCAAAGAAGCAGGAATCTGCAGCTTTGAAGACTTCCAGGTTGTGTTCATCTTTGATGGTCTGGATGAGTGTCGACTTCCTCTGGACTTCCACAAAACTACAATCCTAACTGACCCTAGAAAGTCCACCTCAGTGGATGTGCTGCTGATAAACCTCATCAGGGGGAAACTGCTTCCCTCTGCTCGCCTCTGGATAACCACACGACCTGCAGCAGCCAATCAGATCCCTCCTGACTGTGTTGGCATGGTGACAGAGGTCAGAGGGTTCACTGACCCACAGAAGGAGGAGTACTTCAGGAAGAGATTCAGAGATGAGGAGCAGGCCAGCAGCATCATCTCCCACATCAAGACATCACGAAGCCTCCACATCATGTGCCACATCCCAGTCTTCTGCTGGATCACTGCTACAGTTCTGGAGGATGTGCTGGAAACCAGAGAGGGAGGACAGCTGCCCAAGACCCTAACTGAGATGTACATCCACTTCCTGGTGGTTCAGGCCAAAGTGAAGAAGGTCAAGTATGATGGAGGAGCTGAGACAGATCCACACTGGAGTCCAGAGAGCAGGAAGATGATGGAGTCTCTGGGAAAACTGGCTTTTGATCAGCTGCAGAAAGGAAACCTGATCTTCTATGAATCAGACCTGACAGAGTGTGGCATCGATATCAGAGCAGCCTCAGTGTACTCAGGAGTGTTCACACAGATCTTTAAAGAGGAGAGCGGACTGTACCAGAACAAGGTGTTCTGCTTCATCCATCTGAGTGTTCAGGAGTTTCTGGCTGCTCTTCATGTCCATCGGACCTTCATCAACTCTGGACTCAATCTGATGGAACAACAACAAACAACCTCTACATGGTCTAAACTATTTAACAAACCAAACCTACAATCTCTCCACCAGAGTGCTGTGAACAAGGCCCTACAGAGTCCAAATGGACACCTGGACTTGTTCCTCCGCTTCCTCCTGGGTCTTTCACTGCAGACCAATCAGACTCTCCTACGAGGCCTGCTGACACAGACAGGAAGTAGCTCACAGACCAATAAGAAAACAGTTCAGTACATCAAGGAGAAGCTCAGTGAGAATCTGTCTGCAGAGAAAAGCATCAATCTGATCCACTGTCTGAATGAACTGAATGATCGTTCTCTAGTGGAGGAGATCCAACAGTCCCTGAGATCAGGAAGTCTCTCCACAGATGAACTGTCTCCTGCTCAGTGGTCAGCTCTGGTCTTCATCTTACTGTCATCAGAAGAAGATCTGGATGTGTTTGACCTGCAGAAATACTCTGCTTCAGAGGAGGCTCTTCTGAGGCTGCTGCCAGTGGTCAAAGCCTCCAACAAAGCTCTGTAAGTACATTTGTACTCATGTCTTTACTTTTAACATCCAACTGTGTCAGTAATTTATTTCACCAGGTTTTCTGTCTTTGTATGAATTTGTATCCTAAAGTTTTGGGATTTCTCCAATACAACTGTAACCTCTTTGATGCCTCCAGAACTCGAGACGCTGGATTCACCATAAACTCTGATCATCACTGCTGCTGTTATGTTATCAGTCTGTGTTTAAACACTTAGGCTGCATGTGCCTGATGTTGTGATACTTTATATTCACATGCATGCTCCTAGATACATTTCTACTGCAGGTCTATTTTAGTCACAAATGTTGGTGAAACACTTGCGTTTACATGCATGGTGGGTCCTGCATTAAAGAAAGCATTTGAATTACTCAGTGACTCCTGGCAGCCAGAGAAACATCCTTAGTTCCACTTTAAACTAAACTCTGCTTCGGTCTTCCACAGTGTGTTTGTTGTTTCTTTGTTGTTGTTGGCCTGCTCTCTCCTCTCACTCCAATCTGGTTGCAGCAGATGTTTGTCCCTCCCTGAACCTGCAGACTTGGGTGCAGCACCTCAGTTCATCTTCAGTCTGAAACCAGCTGTTGTAGCTATATCCCCTCAAGCACACCTTCCCTGGTCATCTCTGCTGTGGTTGCTATAAAATTTAATCTTGATTTAAAAAAAAAAGATCAAAAAACCTCAAGTCAGACTTGATGCCATTTGTTGGCAGCATGGTGCCTGTTTGTTAGTCTTTGATGATAAACTGCAGCACAGTCTAAAGCAAACCTTCTGACTTTATTGACTTTATGCATGTATATATTCTTCCTGTTCACCTTGGACACACAACAGCTCTCTGTTTGTTGTGATTGGATCTAGAACAGCCAACATATCCTAATCTAGATGATTTCTAAGGTGGTATCTGGGAGGAAAAGTTAAAATCAGCTTGGATGGCCTGTACTGTATGATGGCCTTGTTAGCACCACATTGATAGCCATGCAGGGTGGTTCACTGCTTGGGCAAGAAGACCGAGGAGTGAGCCACCCTTGGTCAAAGCTTGGTCATTCAGCTCACTGTTTTCCCCTTGTTGGTTGATGATAGTATTTTTTTTACCTGACTTATAGTCATCATTGTCTTCAAATTAACTCACACACTGCTGACTGCTGTAGCTTACCTGGCTGAGCAGGTGACCCATGCACTGAAGGTTAGAGTCGTGACTCCAGGGCCTGGTTTGAGTCTGCCCAACACCATTTCCTGTGTTATTCTCCTCACTTCTCCCTCCCTTCCTGTCTTCTTTGTCCTGTACAGTGAAGACAAAAGGCCTCAAGTTGTGAAAACTCTTCCCCTTCATCACCTTCCATCTCTCTCATCTAAAATCTCCAGTATTCTCTGAGTAGAGAATCTTTTCACAATCTTGAATGATAAGGATCCAAGTGGGTAAAGTTAGTTATTTGTTGTGTTCCTATTTGCAGCTGGGATAGATTAAGAAAAACTATCGGCTGCCCAAATTACATCCAGTTTAGAAGACAAACATTGAGTGAAGTGTTTGTTTCATCATCCTTCACAACTCATCAACCAGGTGTCACAAACTGCAGCAGGACAGTACAAAGCATGTCATACTGGATGGCTGCAACAACTAGAGTTTTACCTACCTTTGGTATTTCGTGACAGCATGAGCGTAATATTTACTGAACAGAGTCGTCTTCTGTAATCTTTTCAGATTCAGATTCAGAACACTGTATTTATTTTCAAGGGGCAATTAGGATACTGAGCTTTCCAACCGTACATACAATACACAAACATCACATTGGGGAGACGGGTCAGGCTAGGTAGCTGGCCGGTCAGCCGCTAGAGCAGCGACCCGGAACCAAACAGCAGAAAATGCACAACATCAGGAAAGATGAGGAGAAAAAAGAACTCCCCCCAGACTGAGCTCCAACAGGGAGATCAGTTTGAGAACAGACAAAAAAAATGACCTTAGTGCAGAGCACATGAAAACTCTTAATGCGCCATAGAAGCACATGACAAGCAGCAGGGATGGGTAAAAGGTGAGAGACAGCCGGTGTAGACAGCGCACCCGGGCCTGCAGCATTTGCGCTGGTCCCCTCGACCCACCGTCTGCACCGGGAGGGGATAAGCATGCTTAGGATGGGAAGGAACAGTGTAAACACCGTCTGTTATCAGGGTGAGATTTGTTCAGCTCCAGCCTTGAGACCACAGCTGGCGCCGGTATGTTACCCGCATGAGCTGATGGTGGCTTTCTTTGGTGCGAACAACTGCATGTCAATTTCACAGCTGATCTAACAGTCCGTCACTCGTCTCTCAATCTCCCGTTGGAGAGCCACGAGCTTCTCCCAGAGGTTATCGGTTTTGTGCTCAAAGAGCAAAGTCTGAAAACTCACGACCGCCATGAGCTTCTTCAAGATCTTATCCGTGCTGCGTTCAATGAGCCCATTTTGAGAAGTCACGACCCGTCCCATTGTTTCAGTCACAGCGGGCAGCCTTGTGGGGGTTTGAACAGCTGATTCCGCTTTCTTTAATCTTCAATAAGCCAGGGCCAAGCCAGCTCAGATCAGCAAGAACCCTTTGCTGCTGTGAATGTCCGTGCTGCTATATTTCAGGATCAGGCTCTAAATGTACAAATGGATCTGAGAAGATTTCCAATCATGTTTCTACTAGATTTACAGTTTGTTTTCATGTCTTCTGACTCAGATGGTGGAGCAGGTGGCGCTTACAAGGAGTAAGTGCTGCTATAGAAGAAGAGTTGTGTTTTAATGAAGCTATTTAGTTAACCAATAATTGTATTGCATGCTGGCATTAAAAATGTTTCATTTGACTGATTTAATTGTTTGTTTGTTTTCTTCCAGACTGAGTGGCTGTAACCTCTCAGAGAGAAGCTGTGATGCTCTGTCCTCAGTTCTCAACTCCCAGTCCTCTAGTCTGAAAGAGCTGGACCTGAGTAACAATGACCTGCGGGATTCAGGAGTAAAGCTTCTGTCTGCTGCACTGCAGAGTCCACATTGTACACTGGAAACTCTCAGGTCAGGATCCAAACATATCATTAAAGGATATTATTGTATAAACAACCAAGCTTTATAGAATTGGCAGGTGAACTTTTCTTTATCTTTGGATTGCTTAGGAGATTCTTAATTACTGTCTGAACATTTTTTACAGTCACATATTTTGTTTTAATGGTAAAACAGAATTATAGTTCAGTTCAATGAGCAGGTAGCTGTGAGATTCATAATAATGAGGTATATTTGTATTAGAGATGACTAAACTTGAACAGTAGCTGTGAGTTACTTTGTTTACTCATGTGTGCTGATGTTGTGAGTAATTTAAAGCTGAAGTAAACTTGTAATGAGTTTGATAGAGTTTCTGAAGTAAGTGTACTTGGAGACATTTATGTGTTTACTAAAGTCCAGGAGCAGGAGGCTGTGTGTAGCATAGAGGAACCCAGACCTCAGCTTTGTCTCCTGGTTTCTGTTGCTGCTGTTAGTTTCCCCTCATCGTTCCCTTCATCAGTCTCCTCACTGTAACAAATCAAAGTGTTACTGTATAGATTCACGTCTGAATGTTGCCATGTGCTATTAAAACTAAAAGCGATGTTTCATACACCCACGTGGTTCAGTCACACAGTAACTGATGGTAAATAATGTTTGTGTTGAGCACATCGTACAGGTCAGCTGCTCCACACAGATCTCAGGTTTACATGCTGGAACAGTTTGTGATCATGAAGGATAAACCTCACTTCCTCTTTGTTTCATACAGATGTGACATGAACAGTAACACATTCATGAAATCCTTTTAGGAACACAAACACTATTGTAGCTGGATAATATATTTAAATGTAGGACAATGTAGGGGATCATAAACGACAGTAATAACTAACCACCACCTCACCATTTGGGTTGGTAGCTGCATGTTGACGGACAAAGTGTGGACTTTATACAAGTTTTTAAATTGTGTTGATCGACCACGTAAAACCAGAGTTATGATAAAATATCTGCAATGTTTGGTTTTCTTCCTGAATAGTATTGTTGTTTATAACAACGATAGTATTCAGTATTTATTGCAACAAACTTTGTTGTTTGCAAAACTCAGTAACTTTTTTGAAGAAGTAACTATATAATTAATTGCCCAACATTGGTCATTATATCCTGTATTTTGCAGACAGAGTTACAGACTCTCTCCCAGACCACAGACTCATAATACAAGTCAGAGCTTTATAAAAATAGAAAAAATAAAGTTGTGTTTTCAAAATTGGAGTTCAAGTTATTTTTACTTCCAATAGTGTTAACATGCTACAGGTCATGAACAAGGTTGTTTTTAATTTTCATTGTAAGTGGGCTAAAGAATCAGAATCAGAATCAGAAAGGGGTTTATTGCCAAATGTTGAGCAGGTTTACAACATTAGGAAATTGCTGCGGTGCTTCAGTGCAAACATAGTGTCATAAATTGCGCTTAAATAGACATGAAAAAATTAAAAGTAAGAATAAGAATTAAAAGTGCTACGTAGAAAGATATGTGCATGAGATATACATGAGAATAAGAATTAGTTAATTAAAAGTAGTCTAACATAAATGTAAATGCTGTAATTTGATTACTTTAATAAACCATGTAACTTGGATGGATAAGATGCTGGCGTGACCACAGTGCACACGTCTGCTGTTGCTCACAGTGGTCCAAGGGACGCTCAGGGAGTTTGTGTGTTCGCTCAGACACATGAAACATTAGAGGGAACATTGGCGGTGACTGGCAGGGAAAAGGGGAATGATAAGACTTACTGTAAATATAATTATGTATGTATTGAAAAAGGAACAACTAAAATGTTCCAGCTGAAAAATGAAATCAGTTTCAGTTTATGAGCTCTGTTTGTTTTCTTTACAATTCCAACCTTTTATTTTGAAATGAGCTGCTCATTCCTGTTTAGAGTTGATGAGCTGATGTGGGTGAGAGGACTCAGGCAGCCTGACAGAGTTGATGTCCTGGGGCCTGTTCTTCGTACCTTGCTAAGTAAGTTAGCTGGATTTGATTGTTGACGATTTCGCGTGATCCTGGATCGTTCGGTTCCCCGAAGCTCATCCGGGACTTGCTGTCATAGCAACAGAGCCGTAAGCGTAAACCTGCTGGGGAGCAGGTTTACTTTATGTAAACAGGATTAGATCGCGGCCACGCAGGTATGTCCACTTCATTTATACGAAAGCAACAGCGATATTCCACCACTGTTTCACCATAAATAAATAACATCAATGTAACCAAAGATAATGCAGCACTTGATCCTTTTATTGATGTCACACAGATACATACAGGGCATTCCCTAAAAAAGGGAAATGTACTATTAACATTCTATTACATGTATGTGATTATTACAGATGTAATTCATATTTCAGAGTAGTAATTGTAAATTACTTCATGTAATCAAGATGAGAGACCACGGCTATAAAAGCCAAGGTGGATTTGGGAAGCCTGTCGCAGCCATGTCCTGTCCGTTTACACGAGCAACCCATTGCGGAAGGTGCAAGATTGATAAGGAGAGTCCTCAGAATCCAGCGTATATTGCGGGAGAGACAGGATCCTTTAGCTCAGCGCGACAGTGTGCTCATAGAGAGATATCGATTTTCCCGTGAGGGTATTATTCACTTAACCAACTTGTTGACGAGGGGGTGCAGGACCACCACCTGTCTTTTTTGTGCTCTGCCCTTTTCTTGGTTGCTGTTATGAACAAACAAACAGATTATTTCAGGCTCTCTTTCCAAGAGACTAAAAGCAATATAAGTGATAAATATTACCATTCTGTAGAATATTCTTATATTTCACTTTTACTTGTTCCCATGTTCTAGTGGGTCCTGTTGTGGCTCTAATGTGAAAGGGGATATAATATAACATATTTTAATATAATGTAATATAATATTGGATAATATAGTGTGATATGATAAATCTATAAATAAATAATAAAGTGACTGAATAGTGGTATTGTCATGCGCTTTGGGTGCCTTGGAAAGCGCTATATAAACCCAATCCATTATTATTGTTATTATTAAATTACGTACGAGTTTAATTTGTCAGCAACTTTCTGCCAGCCCTCTCTCCTTGCTTTTGCAGCCTTTGCAGTGTTCCCTTGCGTTTTAATTAAACTCTGAAACTCCTGAAATCCCTCACTCAAGAGTTCTTGCTCTGCTGCCGGAAAATACCGAGCGCGCCCCTTCGACATTTTCGCCGACCAATCAGCGGGTTGCCGATCAATGTTTCTACTATCGATGCGTAGCCCTTTTTACGACACCCAGTGATGTCACATTCCTGCGTCCAGCTGTAGTAATCGTCAACAGCAGGTGTGTTCGGGGAACCGGATTAGCGAGCTCACGGTTAGCGCGATGGTTTGGTCTTGGATGTAGTAAGCGACGTACGAAGACCGGGCCCCTGGTCTTCCCTGCTTGTCCTGATACACATAAACATGAGTATCCTTGCAGGTCAGATCTCATCAGTCACACCTGTTAGTGCAGCTCTCCTCTAGATTGTAGTGCTTGTAAAACTAGGATGATTTTAGGAGCCTGGACCGCAGATCTAAGGGAAGACATGACTTGGAAAGACTAAACCAACCTATTAGAGGTGTTCGCACTAACACAGATTAATACTCAGATTTACACCTTTAGTGTCTCACAAAGGGTTGAAAAGTGAATGTGCACAGAGAGGTTGGTGGTGAGACGGGCACTTCCAGCACTGTAGATGTGATCCAGATCAGTGTTCATGGAAATAATCCGGAGAGCAGGATTCCTTGATGAATGTCACATCTTCTTAAAGTTATAATCCACAGGGAAAACTGTGAAACTGTCGATCTGATATCTAGTCAACCAGTCAGGTGTTTACATGCCCTTCACTGATCTCCAGCCCCACCTTATTATCAGTTTCTCTCTCTTTTACATCTGAATTATCTTCACTTCACATTTCAGTCAGTTCAGATTTCATTAGCGCGTTCACTTTAGCATAATCCATTTTAATCCAAACACCTTTCTCTTTAAACTCTGTTTGTCAGTCACAGTATATCCAGTACAATCCTCTTTTTCACTGCGTCACACACATTCAGAGATCAGAGTGTCCTGTGTGTGCTCTCATTCACTCACACTCACTCTCATATGGCTGAAGTCTGTTTGTACACAGGCTGTCAGCTGGCCTTAGTTCGGCCTGTCTCTAAAATCATTATTTTATTACTTTTATTCTGATTCATCAAAGCCAAACTCAAACATCTTTATATTTACTGATTATGTTCTCATCAGTAATTAAAGGTCAGTACATTCAGATATGAATCATAATTCAGTGTTTAACATATTATCACAGATGGACTGCACAGGAGATCTCCTTTATGAAGAAACTGTGAAAGTTTGTCCAACAGTGGGAAACATTTCAGAGAACATCTCAGAGAATATCTGTGAAGCAGAAACTAAACATAATAATAGAAGAAAAGCCAAATAATGATCCAAATCCTGCTCTGAGACTATCAGACAGTAAAGGCTTCCAAAGACTGCTCACCTCTCAGACTTACTTAAAGATGCTGGTGCTGTCCACAGATCAGCTGACCTGCTGGGTCTCCATGATCAGCTTTGTTTCTTGGAGATAAAGGCTGAAGCCTTTAGAGCTTCAGTTCTCCAGAGCAGCAGGATGTCTGAGGTCCGCAGAAACACAAAAACACAGCAGCTAAAAATAGTTGTTCAAAGAAAACGAGGTGGGAGCTGCTGATTCCTGAGCTTTGATACTGGATTAGCTTCAGTAGTTATTCCAATCACTGCTGTAGGAGCTACATTTAGTCACAGCTGACTGTCTTCTTTGAACAATCACAATGACTACTGTTCTAAAAAACAAGCACACAAAGAACCAATGAGAGTGTAGAACAGGATAAAGAGCTCCTGTGATGGTGGCAAAGAAATGAGCAGCAGACGGCCGTCTACATGTTGTAGTGGTTTACAGTCACCAGGGGGCGCCGTCACGGCCACGCAGTCAGTGGGCTGCTCTGCTTGTGCTGTTGTTGGTGAAGCTGAAGTGAAAGCGAATGTTAAAACAATGAAAAGTGTCCACTGCAGCCTCCATCTGAGCTTGTCATGTTCTTCTTCTTTGATCCTTCGTGTTTGTGCTGAACACTACTGTCGCTCTCTTCCCTGTTCCCACCCACTTTCTAACCAATCAGCATTGGAGCGTGCACAGCGTCGTCCACACTGAGCTTTGTTGTGAGCGCATGGACTCGTCTGCAGAACATTTGTATGGGCTCAAAATGTGGTCATAAATATTTTGTACTTGTAAATCAGGATTTGTATGTGTAAAAAGAATTTGTGTGTGCGTGAAAAAAATTTGTGTGTGTGTAAAAAAAAGATTTGTGTGTGTAAAAAAGATTTGTGTGTGTAAAAAAGATTTGTGTGTGTGTGTGTAAAAAGAATTTGTGTGTGCGTGAATAAAATTTGTGTGTGTGTAAAAAAAAAGATTTGTGTGTCTAAAAAAGATTTGTGTGTGTAAAAAAGATTTGTGTGTCTAAAAAAGATTTGTGTGTGTGTGTAAAAAGAATTTGTGTGTGCGTGAATAAAATTTGTGTGTGCGTGTAAAAAAGATTTGTGTGTGCGTGAAAAAAATTTGTGTGTGTGTGTAAAAAAAAAAAAAAAAAAAAAAAAGATTTGTGTGTGGACTTAGCCAAAAAAACACCCCTGCAAGTTACAAGTACGAATTTTGACCCTATTTTTCTTCCTTTCATCTGATTGGTCAATGTCATGTCAATCACAAATGTAACTATCCAATCAGAGAACAGATGGGTTTGGCTGTCGGAGGGGCACTTTTTTGACCTGACGTTCCCGTCACAAGTGTCTTCTAAGTGAAGCTACCAGGTTCAGGTCCAGCTCTGTTTATCTGGAGCTGCAGTAAATGATCCGTCCTCACAAAGCAACACAGACACCAGATATGCAAACACAGCATCATACAACACAACCAAGAGATCCAAAGAATTATCTCTGCATTTCTGTGGCTGATGCTGCTGGAACGAAGCTGTTTGAAACCTTGTTGTTCTGCACTTTGGGACCTGAAGAGGAACCTGAACCTCTGTGCAGAGGGTTCAACTCTGAGGATTCCTGTTCAGTTTTTTTTTATTTCACACGGCAAAACTTGACAACTTTATGATAAATGTACGACTTCAATGTGAAAAATTCATTTTTTTCTCTTGTTTGTTTGAAGCTGCTTCCTGTTGGCTTCAGCTGTTTGGAGTTTCCATTTTCTAAACTTCTACATTCTGAACCTTCTTCAGCTCTGAACAGATGATGAAACACTGAATGATTTCAAGCTCACACTTTGTCTAATAAACTTACATCTTTCATTTTTTATTCAGATTGAAGGACTGTGATTTGTCAGAGATCAGCTGTGATTATCTGGCAGCAGCGCTGAAGTCCAACCCCTCGTATCCCAGAGTGCTGGACCTGAGTGGAACCTACAACAACCTGCAGGATTCAGGAGTGAAGCAACTGTGTGTTCTTCTGGAGAATCCACGATGTCGATTTGAAACTCTGAGGTCAGTCACATGTTTTAGTTGTGCTGAGATGAATATGATGTGAAAGTTGTGCTGACACTGTGGATCAGTAGGCCCACACACCTCTATACAGGAAGTCTGGTTCTACTCTTTGTAGAACTTCTGATCCCTGATCCTCTGAGTCTGACTCAGTAGATAATGCAGAGTTCTGAGCTGATGTGGGTGAGAGGACTCAGGCAGCCTGACAGAGTTGATGTCCAGGTCTTCCCTGCTTGTCCTGATATACATAAACATGAGTATCCTTGCAGGTCAGATCTCATCAGTCACACCTGTTAGTGCAGCTCTCCTCTAGATTGTAGTGCTTGTAAAACTAGGATGATTTTAGGAGCCTGGACCGCAGATCTAAGGGAAGATATGACTTGGAAAGACTAAACCAACCTATTAGAGGTGTTCGCACTAACACAGATTAATACTCAGATTTACACCTTTAGTGTCTCACAAAGGGTTGAAAAGTGAATGTGCACAGAGAGGTTGGTGGTGAGACGGGCACTTCCAGCACTGTAGATGTGATCCAGCTCAGTGTTCATGGAAATAATCCAGAGAGCAGGATTCCTTGATGAATGTCACATCTTCTTAAAGTTATAATCCACAGGGAAAACTGTGAAACTGTCGATCTGATATCTAGTCAACCAGTCAGGTGTTTACATGCCCTTCACTGATCTCCAGCCCCACCTTATTATCAGTTTCTCTCTCTTTTACATCTGAATTATCTTCACTTCACATTTCATTCAGTTCAGATTTCATTAGCACGTTCACTTTAGCATAATCCATTTTAATCCAAACACCTTTGTCTTTAAACTCTGTTTGTCAGTCACAGTATATCCAGTACAATCCTCTTTTTCACTGCGTCACACACATTCAGAGATCAGAGTGTCCTGTGTGTGCTCTCATTCACTCACACTCACTCTCATATGGCTGAAGTCTGTTTGTACACAGGCTAATCTGGGACTCTCCACCATTTGACCCTAGAAATAAAGAAGCTTCTTGGATGAGAGGTGAAAGGCGAAACGTCTTCAAAAAACTTAAAGAAGTCCAGATGCCTTTTTTTCTAAGCTCTTTAGATAACTGCGATCCTTCACAAACTCCTCATCAGTGGGACTCTCAGAGCTACCAGCCCTTTGCTACAATCACAAAGCTCTTCATTGAAATCAATGATATCAAAGCTGGAATCAAGCTATAGCCATATACACTGGTAAAGACTTCTTATCTCGAAATAATATACTGAAGTGGCAATGCAGAAATTGAAAATAGGTGGACGTGCTACCTATGCTATTAGTAGAATGGACATTGGCCTGCTGGCTAAAGAAGGCCCTGTCTCACATAGAGGTGAGACAGGCCCCCCTCGAAGCCCCCTCTTTTATCGGGGCTTACTTAGGGTCATATCGGGGACCCCACAGTTAGAAGTCTTTTTTTTTTTCTTTTATTTTTCTTTGTCAAAATAAAGCTTATTTGTGTAGCTGTTTTATACAGCTTTAATGTTAATATTAACATTTGCTTATGTATGTTTAGGGAGTGGTCTGATGGTACATGTCGTTGTTACATTAATAATATTCAAATAGTAAGGGTATGCTTAAAGATATGGTAAAAATCATATCATATAATGTAAATGGCCTGTCGAATCCAATTAAACGTAATAAAATTTTAACTAAAATGAAGAAAGAACAAGTACAAATAGTGTATCTACAGGAAACCCATCTAGACTGTAAGGAGCATGAAAAACTGAAAAGAATGGGTTATACAACAGTTTCTCCTCTTCCTATAAAACTGGACGAAGGAGAGGAGTGGCTATCCTGTTATCAAGCAAATTACTCTTTGAAAAAATATCCGAGATAAGTGACAAAGAGGGACGTTATATGTTGGTAAGGGGAAACATTGAGGGGAACCCAGTCACGTTGTTAAATATATATGCACCCCCTGGAAGCGATATTTATTTCTTTAAGAAAATTATAGATGTGATGGTAACAGAGACAGTAGGTTTCCTAATTTGCGGAGGAGATTTAAATATACATCTACAACCAAAGCTAGATATTTCCAATAGAAAAGCACAGAATACTAAAACATTAATTAAGAATATAAATACATTGATGAAGGAGGTGGGACTAATTGATATATGGAGAGACTTGCATCCCTACCAAAGGGATTATACTTATTTTTCCTCACCGCACTCGTTATACACAAGAATAGATTATTTCACAAGTTTTGGGAAAAATAAAGATAAAATAAACACTTGTGCAATTGGAACAATAGAGTTAAGCGATCATGCACCAGTATACCTGTCTGTTGATTTAAACGTGCAACCAAAACTCAATAATTGGAAATTAAATTCAAGCTTACTGAATGATCCTCACTTTAAAGGACAAATTAAGAAAGAGATTCACTTCTATATGGAAACTAATGACAATGGTGAGGTGTCTCCTCCTATACTGTGGGATGCCTTAAAAGCTGTCCTGAGAGGGAAAATTATAGCAATATCCTCTTATAAGAAAAAGATGAGAAATAAGAAATTAGAAGAGCTACAAAATAAGAATTAGAGAAAAGGCATGAAAGAAAAACATCTCAGGATATATTGGAGGAAATTAGGAAAGCAAGAAATGAAATAAATGATTTGACCACATATGAAATTTAAAAAAAATCAATGTTTCTTAAACAAAGGTATATAAATACCTTTGTAAATACAAGATAATGTACGACGGACATTACAAATTATTAATCATATTCAAAAGAATAAAATAGAAGCAATGGTAATCAGTATCGATGCAGAAAAATCATTCGATTCAGTTAATTGGAACTTTCTTTACCGAGTCTTGCATACATTTGGCTTTCACGAAAATATAATTAAGACAATACAGGCACTTTATGATAACCCTACGGCAAGGATTAAAATTAATGGCTACCTATCAAATAGTATTAAGCTGCAAAGAGGAACAAGGCAGGGCTGTGCGTGCTCACCATTATTATTTGTGTTATATCTGGAACCATTGGCTCAATATATAAGACAAAATAAAGAAGTAGAAGGTATTAATATCCATGAAAAGGAGCATAAATTAGCCTGCTATGCAGATGATATTTTAATATTTTTGGGTCAACCATCAAACTCTTTACCTAAATTAATGCAATCATTTGAATACTTTGGTCGACTATCTGGATATAGGGTTAATATGAGTGAAACACAATTGCTTAAGTACAATTATATTCCATCAGAAGAAATTAAAAATAAGTATCAATTAGCATGGCAAACAGAGTACTTTAAATATCTAGGAGTCATAATACCTAAGGGTCTTACAGAACTATTAGAACGAAATTATTTACCAATACAGAAAAAAATTAAGGAACATATAGCGAGATGGAATCTAATTCCATATTTAAGTTTATATTCGAGAATAGACTCAATTAAAATTAATATTCTTCCTAAATTATTATATTTATTTCAAACATTACCAATAGAAATTAACCAGAAACAGTTTAATGAATGGGATAAAATTTTGTCAAGATACATATGGCAAGGAAAAAGGCCCCGAATTAGATTTAAAACCCTACAACTTAACAAAGGAAAAGGGGGGTGGGGCTTACCTTCTCTTAGGGAATATTATTGGGCAGCACAATTAAGGCCTATGATATGCTGATGTAATCCTTCATATGACGCTCAATGGAAAGTTATTGAGGAGAGTCTGACCTCCATCCCCATATAAGCTATTATAGCAGACAGAAGCTTTCAAAATTTAATAAAAACTATTGAAAATCCATGGATCAAGTTGACTTTTAAAATTTGGGAAACAGTAATAAAAGAATATAAACTAGAAGAGGATATAGCAGTTCTTAAGTGGTGTGCACATGACACACATTTTGCTCCAAATAAATTGGACACCAGATTCAAAGATTGGACATATAAAGGATTAACAGCTTTATGTATGGTAATGGAGGAAGGCAGACTAATTAGTTTTGATAAAATGAAAGATAAATATTCATTAGAAACACAGGATTTTTATAGATGTCTACAGATGAGGCATTTTGTCAATAAAACGATAAAAGCTAAGGCTGAACTGAGTAAACAGCTGATAGACGTATTTAAAAGGGCAGTTCAAATAAAAATAGAGGTATTATAGGTGACCTCTATAAAGGATTAACAAATATGAAATTACACTCAACCTTGTATATCAAAACAAAATGGAAAATGGAGGGAGGAATAGAGATAAAGGAGGAAGAATGGACAACAATATGGGCATATCAATGGAAATGTAGCAGCTCACAGAGCTGGCGGGAATTTGGGTGGAAATGCCTGATAAGATATTTTATTACACCTCACCAAAAATCTCACTATGAAGGTAACCCTCCCGCTTGCTGGAGAAATTGTGGAAATACAAATGCAAATCACTATCATATTTTCTGGGACTGTCATGTTATTAAAACCTATTGGAAGGGAATACATGCAGCAATACAAGAGACATTTGGAAGATATTTACCTTTGGAAAGTAAAACTCTACGTTTTGGACTTATTCCAGAAGGATGGACAAAGAACGATAAATACTTGTTTAATATTTTACTGGCAGCAGGAAAAAAAGCCATCACAAAAAAATGGCTTTCTTCAGAGAGCCCAGCTATGAACACGTGGATGAACATCACACTGGACATTTACAGAATGGAGAAAATGACAGCAGATGTGAACTACAAGAGGGAGCTGTTTGTATCACGATGGAAGAAATGGATGGACTACATTAGAAAACGCAGGCCAGTTTTTGCTTTTGCATTAGATTTTGACTTTGTTAACTACCAGAAGACTAGAGGAAAAATTAGTTACATTAATGGAAACAAAAACACACTCCCTATATTTATTTATTTATTTTTCTTTCCTTTTTCTTTTTCCTTATGTATTTTTTATTTATGTTGTTTGTTGTTTCCTGTTTTGCTTCTTTTTCTTTTCTTCTTCTTCTTTCATTCTTATTGTATGGATATTTTAGTTGTTTAAATATAGAAAAAAAGAAAAAAAATATGTACTGAAAGATAGCTGAAGTTGATGGTATTGTATAGTGATTCTAAAATGTCAATAAAAATAAAGAAGCTGGAATGAAATGAGTCCAAGTCTTCTGCTGATTCAGCATCACATTCATCTTTGCTCCTTGTTCTGCATCCCCACCATGGACTTCATTCCTTTCCAAGCCAGCCTTGAGTGTCCTTTATTCAGCTCATCCTCTGCTTTACTTTTACACCTGATTTTAGCTGCTTTTCTTCTCTCCCTCATAACAAGACAGCTTCTTCTGCCTGAGAACATGTTGGAGTGATTTACTAATCCAGGGCTGATTTTTGGGGAAAATAGTTCCCATTTTCAAAGTAATCCCCATTTTTCCCAGAATGAAATGTAAGTAGAAATAAATGATCTAAGTGAGAACATGAGCCTTTAAAAAGGCTCTTCTGAGGCTGCTGCCAGTGGTCAAAGCCTCCAACAAAGCTCTGTAAGTACATATGTGATCATAGCTTTAGCTTTTAAATGTTTATTCTAGTTAACACAGATCAGGTGGAACAACTCAAATAAAATATCAAAAATATTAAGTGGTCATCGGTACTCAGTTTGTTCAATACTGAATACAATGGAGCACAAATTGTCCACGTTTCTGAAATATTTCTGGGTGTAACTGTCACCAAAGTGCAATTTAGACCTGGCCTGTGGTTGTTATCTAAGTGATAATCATCAATTCTACTAAAACAAATACAAAATAAAGAAATTTGACACATTCTGTTGATATCAAAAGCACACTGAACAATTCAGTGTTGTTTTACTGCTGTTCTCTCTTCACTTCTTCTCCTCTGATTCTCTCCACATGTTGCTCTGCATCAGTGCTCAGTTTCCTGACAAAACAAGATGAAATATTGCTAAATATAATAGTATCTCATTACACTTCAACATAAGTGTTTTATTTTTGTAATTGTTTATCTGTTATTTTTCAGACTGAGTCACTGTGACCTGTCAGAGAGAAGCTGTGAAGCTCTGGCCTCAGGTCTCAGCTCTCAGACCTCTAATCTGAGACAGCTGGACCTGAGTAACAGTAACCTGAAGGATTCAGGCGTGAAGCTTCTGTCTGAAGGACTGAAGAGTCCACACTGTACACTGGAAACTCTCAGGTGAGATCAAGCATTTTTCTTTCATCAACTGACAGAATTAGCAGATTAATAATAAGGCAGCCCTCTAATAAGAGGAGAAGTGGAGGTGTTTTGAAGGGCAACATACTCTTATGTTAACAAGACAGGAAGTAGTTCCTGGGAACTGCTTCCTTTGTTATTGTCTAAGTAGAAACCTGATGGTGAAACAGTGATGAGTTTGCAGAGGTGAATCCACACAACACAACAATGCTGTTGCGTGCTGAAAGCAGACTTCTCACAGATTCTGAGGCTGCAGGTTTCATCACTGTCCAACCAAAATTCACTGAACCAGCAGTAAATGAACGTCCAAAACTACGCTTCATGTTTAAAAAACAGATGATCAGGGGGATTTGTGTTTACATCTTTTTTGTGTGATCTGTTCACCTGCTGTTTCAGCTGTTTGGTGGTTGTTGAGATGGTTTTGTGAACTTTTAGCTGAGATTCTGACGTTTCTGTAGATACCACACATGTCTAATTACTTTGTACAGCATGAATGGCCATAACAAGGTTTTTAACAGTAAGAAAAGTTGTAAAACTTCAGAAAATATAGTTAAAAGTCCAAAACCTTCTACGTCTGGTGGCTTGTGGTAAGGAGCAGATCAAACGAGTAAAGAATTACGTTATAATTATAAATGGCTTCAACAGCACATTCAGGTCTGTGAGACTCATTCAGACACTGAGCCGTGGCTCTGTGCTACATGCACATATTTCTGCATCTCTGCCATTCAGACACACTTTATATATAGTTTATTTTATGTAGTATTCAATACTGAACTGTACATTTAGTCTTTTTAAAGGCAGCAAGTTTTATTCAGTGTTTTCATAAAAGCCTTATTTTTATCCATTTACTGCTCTTAGGAAGAACACGTGAGGTTTAAGACCTGGACCAGTTTGAAACCTTTTGTCCTCCACAGTGGAAAATGGGTGGAAATAAAAATGGGTCTCACTTTAGCCAGCTCCTAATTTTATCAGTTCTGCTCTCAGCGTCTCCTGTATATCTCCTGTATAAATGTTGCACTCAGCTTTGTGCTCTCCAATATCACTGAAATGCAGCCAGATGCTGCTCATTTTGCCTTTTCACTCTTTCCTGACACGCTTGCATTTCAGTACAGCTCCCATTTCTCTGTGTACTGGTCTCTACCACTACCCTTGCTGTCTATGGGACATTTCCGTCCTCTTTCACATAATGGTATGCTCCCAGTCTGTCTCTGAAAGTGATTGGCCACATGGTTTGCTCATCAGAATAACATCTCAGCCGTGCTCACATTGATTATCAGCAAGCCTGAAAATTCATCAATATTTGACATATGAAATTATCTCATGGGCTGGATTTGGCCCACGGGCCATATGTTTGACACCCCTGGTTTACACAGTTTGGTATTCAATGTACAAGTGAGCTAGCTCTCAGCTAACTAGCAGACAAGCTAACTGCTGGGACTGCGTCTTTCTAACAAGAGCGTCAGACACTCAGACTGGTTTCCTTTGTGGATGATGATGTGTTCTCACACTGATCCTTCATGCTGATGCTGCCATCCACCCACTGCTCCTGGATTCCTCATCATCATCTCCATCAGCCCTCACAATACTCCACCTTCTTCAGCTTCATGTTCAGCAGCCTGGATGGACAGTAATTCTTTCCATGGGTTATGGTGGGACATTGAGAGCTGAAGTCAAACAGCAGTGAGAATGAAAGACTGATTCATTTCTATTTAGTCTTGTGATGTGCAGCTTTGTTCAGAGCATTAAGGCCCAGCAAAGATCACTGAGGTCATAGAGTCCTGATGAAACCTGTGTGCTTATAGAAACTGAGACCAGATGAACCAGAATAGAAGGACATTAAAATGAAGTGTCAGCTACACAAAGGCAAAGCTATTCAGTTGTTGCTGTGAGTTATTTAAATGGAGGATGGAGTCAGACTTTAAGCTGCTGGACTCAGTCACTATATCCTGTTGTCCTCATAGAACCTGGACACACAGACTCACCTGTGACACAGTGACACACAGTGTGGGCTACACACACATTAGAAAGTGGATCAGTCACACTTGTGCAATCATTTGTTGTGCTGGAAACCATGAACACTGTGAATCACATTAATGGCTTTGTTACAGCAACATTCAATCATGAGTTCAAAAGTAGTGCATTGTGTACTTATTTTAATAGTACTGCAGTATGAGAAGTGCAACATTCAGTGTGCAGAAACAGATCAGGTGCTTTCTAACAGCAGTGTTCCCTTTAACACAGCAGCAGTTCAAATATTTCTGTCAGTCTGAGCTGAAACATGAATCTAATCAAAGATCAAATCAAAGTTCTTTGCCTCTGCCAGGACGTTAACATTTGATCTAGTTTTTTACAAAGTTCCCTCAGCGTCCAGAGCCACCAACATACCTTTGATCAACAGCAAGTGAACATTTATAAATGTGTGTTTGCAGAACAGGAAGCAGCAGAACTATTGTTCTGTTATCAGGCAGCAGCACAAACGCTCATCAGCTCATTTACTGTGCAGGACTTTGAGTGTGTGAAGTGTGTGTTTGTGCTGGATTTCCTTTGGAGAATCTCAGTCAGAAACCAGACAAAGAAAAACTCTTTCAACAGTCCAGGTTGAGTTGACAACATGAACTGCATTTATCTTCCTCTGACTTGACATGTTCTTCCTCCTCTGCACCGAGCCAGCTGCTAAGACTCACAAGCTCATTGACATTTTCTGATGATAAAGAAACTCTCTTCTTCTGCACAATATGAGCAGCAACAGAGAAGAAGCTTTCACAGGTACAGATGTTGCAGCTGTGGCCAAGTACATGTGCTGCATGTTGGAGCAGCACTCTAATGGACAGGCCTCTGTACTGATGGTGGGCTCTGCTCTGTGTCCACCACACTGTTCTCAGCTGAGTCTTCCTCCTGTTCACAATCACACTCTGATCAAGCATGTTCACGTTGTAACGCCGTGGCTTTCGTAGTCTCTCCTTTGTCTACAGCTCATGTGTTCTTCTTGTGATGCTGCGTCTTGAGGCTCATACATGCCGTCATTTGTTGATCCTAAGAACGTTCCTCAGACCGACTTCTTCAACAACAGATAACTTTAGTTGTATCAACACTGCCTCCTGGAACAGTTTAAAATGAACATGTCAAAGATCTGTACCTGTCTCCATGTTTCTGTCCCCGCCCCTTTCTTTCTGTCCTGGGTCATGTGAGCGCTGCAGTAGTATTAGGCCCACCCTCAATGCTCCCATTGGCTGAGACGCATAATGACGCCCATTTCAAGCCAGCACTGATCAACATCCCTCCTGTGACCCATGGCTTTTATATTCAGAGCCAGTGAGCACTTTCACAATAATCATGATTTTAAAAACTGTGATTAAAATAATTGCTGACGTTAATCAGTTAATGAGTTAACGAGATTATAACAGGTTAAGTTGCCCTAATAATTAGACTTTGGTGACAAACTGATGTGATCTCCATGTTTCCTTTGTTGGACTGTGGGCGAGTGTCAGAACTGAATGTACTGAGTAACATGTAGAGTTTAAACATGTGTCAGTTCCAGTTTTAGAGCTCTAAAGTGCAGCTATCATGTTAGGAATATGTTAGGAATAGACAGGAACACTGAGCACACTGAGGTCAAATCTTTATTTATCCAGTTCATCTGTAGGCTGAGCTCAGTCCATCCATTTAGTGAAATGATGTTTAAAGGTCTCCTTGTTCTGTGAGCGTGCACAGATCCTGAAGCAGAAAGCCTGGGTTACAGAGAAATGATCATCACTGTGATGATGCTCATCATCTCTGACTGGGATTTGAGGTTTTGTCAAAGCAGCAAAGAAAGCCTGGCTATGTTGGACTGGGTGTGGCAGCAGTTCCCAGTTTGAGTTCAGGAGACAGACACCCTCTCTACTTTGAAGATCAGCTTCTAACTTTCCTTTTTGATAAAACTTATAGTTCAAGCTGGATCAGGTGACCCTGAACCATCACTTAGTTATGCTGCTATAGGCTCGGGCTGTTGGTGGACTTCCCATGATGCTCTGCTTTCTTCTCCCCTCTTTTCACTCCTGATGCTTTTATATGTCACTACTGCATGTCCTTAACTTTTGTCTCTCTGTTTTGTTCTTGTCTCTCTGAGCTCATCTCTTCCCTTTCCCCTCACCCTGCAACCAGTCATGGTAGATGCTCCTCCTGGAGCCTGTTTTCACTGGGAGGATCTTTGTGTCAAAGGGAGTTCTTCTTCCCACCATCACCAATTGCTGCTCACAGTGGAGGCGGTTACCTTACACTGTTAAACAGCTTCAGATGACTGTTGTTGTCTGTTGGGAATTGTCACTTATAAATAAAGTTACATTGAATGGATGTAAATGGATAGATGTTATTGTGACAAAGAGAAAACAACTGTTGACAGATAGATTGTTGTTTTGTGTGTCTGCAGTCTGTCAGGATGTCTGATCACAGAGGATAGCTGTACTTCTCTGGCCTCAGCTCTGAGCTCCAACCCCTCCCATCTGAGAGAGCTGGACCTGAGCTACAATCATCCAGGTCCCTCAGGAATGAAGCTGCTCTCGGCTGGACTGAAGGATCCAGGCTGGAGGCTGGACACTCTCAGGTATGGAGAGAAAATCTGATAGAGGAGGAAGAGCTGGAAACATTTCCTGTGTCTTTCCTTCACTTCCTGTTTGTTTCCTGCAGATGACACATGAACAATCACACATGCAGGAATATTTTCAGGGACAGACACACTAGTCTAGCTGGATAGTTCATGGATATTTATGTAGGGGTCTCCAAGGAGTCTGTTTGCAGGAACATTTAGGTCACAGGTGTACCTGATATAGATACCAGTGTACCTAATAAAGTGTCAGCTAACATTTGGAAATGGAAGCTTAAATAATGCCAAACTGTACATTCACAGCTGAATTCACAATAAATTTGTTCTCAAGTGCACATTTTTCTGTTATTGTTCTCAAACAACAGAATGAGAATGAAATATTGATTCTAACAGGGCCCATAAGCAGCATTAGCTTATCAGAGTTTCCATCATGGTCACACAAATCCTTAGCAGAGAAAAGTGGCCTACTTAGCAATAGCTGCTCAAGTTGTATAAAGAAAGGGAAAACAGTATTAGCATTAGCTGCTAATGTCAGCTTACTTAGCATAAACTCTTCACATCTTTATAATGCAAGGGAAAGGAGTCACTCATGGAAGCCTATTTAGCATTAACGTCTCACATCATTATAACACAAGAGAAAAGCGTATTAGCATAAGCTACTAATGCTTATTCACCTCAAATTAGCTTTAGCTGCTAATGGTAGCCTACTTAGCATTAACTCCTCACTAATATAATGCTAATTCACATCAAATTAGCATTAGCTGCTCATATTGTTATAAGGAAAGAGAAAACGGTATTAGCATTAGCTACTAATAGTTATTCAGCCCTAATTAGAATAAGCCTCTAAAAGCAGCCTACTTAGCATTAACTCCTCACATCGTTGTTACCCAACGGAAAAGAGTATTAGTATTAGCTACTATCATTTTTAATAAGTAAGAGAAAACAGTGTTAGCATTATTGAATAATGCTAATTCACACTGAATTAGAATTAGCTATTTACAAGAGCGTACTTAGAATTAGCCGCTCAGATTCTTACAGAGCAAAGGAAAACAATATGCTGCTAATGCTTTTTCATCTAAAATTAGCATTAGCCACTAATGGCAGCCTACTTAGCATTAACTCCTCACTAATATAATGCTAATTCACGTCAAATTTGCATTAGCTGCTAGCATCAGCCTAACTAGCACTAGCTGTTCACATTGTTAAAAGGGGAGAAAATGATATTAGCATTAGCTACTAATAATTATTCACCCCTAATTAGAATTAGCCGCTAATGGCAGTATACTTAGCATTAACTCCTCACATTGTTATAATGTAAGGGAAAAGAATTAGCATTATCTAATAATGTTGACCTTGGCTCACTGGAAAAGTTCAGAACTAAAGATTTAGGAGTGTTTCTCGATAGCTCTTTTTCGTTTGAGAAACAAATGAATTCTGTTATTAAAACCAGCTGTAAGCTTTATATTGTTGATTGTCATTTATGCTTAGAAATATTTACTCATATATGCTTAGAGTTGTATAATCGATTGGATGATGATAGAGGTTCAATCCTGAGTAGTCTGTAAAGACTCTGTGTGCCTTCCAGAGTGCTCTGGCATGCACACACCACTTGGGGCCATGAGAGAGGTCGTACCCTCTCTTACTGATTTATGGTGTAGGACAGGGGTCTCAAACTCAATTTAGCTGGGGGCCGCTGCAGGCAGAGTCTGGGTGAGGCTGGGCCACATTAGGTTTTCCACAAGAAAGGCATGGTTAAAAAATTCCAATCTTCTCAAATCTCTTTATTTTTATTTTTTAACACAAAATATGAAAAATAAATAAACAAATTAAGAATTAATAAGAAAATAAATCAATCTGTAATACATAAATAAAATAATAATAAGATATTTTTAGTCAGTGAACTTGTGTGTTTTTTTCAGTCTTCTATATCTGCTGTGTTTAGATTGAAATGTCTGTATTAACAGTTCTATAACCTTCTTCTGAACATGAATGGAACACTGTAGAAAATGAACTGTTCTTCTGAACATGGCTTCTCTTGCCTACTCCTTGCTGCTAGAGACCTGGCAGCGTTTCCTCTCACATAGCCGAGCCAGATTTGGCCTGAGGGAGGAAGCAGTTGCGACCCTCAGTATGTCTTGAAGCTGATCATCTGTAAGTCTGGACCTGTACTTGGACTTATTGAAGTTCAAAGTGGAGAAGAGCTTTTGGCACAAGTATGTGCTACCAAAAAGGCACATGGTCCGCTTGAACATTCGGGAAAGCCGAGGGAAACTAGGGCTCAATTCTCTCAAAAATTGTCCAAGCTTGTCTGCTTTTCCACTCACCTCCCTGAACTTTGCTTTGAGTTCAGAGTTGCACTGCAGCTCAATGAGCTCCATTTGAAGCACAGAATGGGCATCTTGCACATCAAAGGAGAAGGGGTCCGCAAAAATGTGAAAGGTGGCTCTGTGTGTCTTGAAGTCAGCAAACCTGTGATCAAATTCCTCCTGTAGCCTCAAAATGACATCAACATACTCGTCAGCACTGAATGGTGTGCCTGCATCCACGAGAGCCTTGCATGCTGGGAAATGGCAAAGGTTTGTCTGAGAGAGCTGAGCTTTCCAGAGCGCCAGTTTTGTGGAGAATGCTCTCACGTTGTCATAGGCAGCACTGACAAGTTGCCCCTGGCCTTGTAACGTCTTGTTCAGTACATTAAGCTCATGTGTCATATCAACAAGAAAAGCTGAGTCCATGAGCCATTTGGGATCAGTTAGCACAGGAACACTAACTCCATCCTTCTCCATGAAGGCTTCACTTCTGCTCTCAACTCAAAAAGTCTCTTTAATACATTTCCCCTGCTGAGCCAACGTACCTCAGTGAAGTCGAGCACATCCCCATATTCTGACTCCATTTCCTCTAAAAAAGCACAGAACCTTCGGTGCTT